>NW_027446281.1:0-67767 GCF_038048845.1 Mixophyes fleayi | reverse complement strand
TCATGATTTTATCCATGATTTAATTCATGTTTCATGATTCCTGATTCAATTCATGATTCATGATTCAATTCATGATTCATGATTCATGATTCATGATTTAATTCATGATTCATGATTCATGATTCATGATTCAATTTATGATTCATGATTCATGATTCATGATTCAATTTATGATTCATGATTCATGATTCATGATTCAATTCATGATTCATAATTAATGATTCGATTCATGATTCATGATTCAATTCATAATTCATGATTCAATTCATGATTCATCATTCATGATTCAATTCATGATTCATGATTCATCATTCAATTTATGATTCATGATTCATGATTTATGATTCAATTCATGATTCAATTCATGATTCATGATTCAATTTATGTTTCATGATTCATGATTTATGATTCAATTCATGATTCATGATTCAATTCATGATTCAATTCATGATTCATGATTCATGATTCAATTGATGATTCTTGAATCATGATTTATGATTCGATTCATGATTCATGATTCATGATTCAATTCATGATTCATGATTCATGATTCATGATTCAATTCATGATTCATGATTCATGATTCAATTCATGATTCATGATTCAATTCATGATTCAATTCATGATTCATGATTCAATTCATAATTCATGATTCAAATCATGATTCAATTCATGATTCATGATTCGATTCATGAGTCATGATTTTATCCATGATTTAATTCATGATTCATGATTCCTGATTCGATTCATGATTCATGATTCAATTCATGATTCATGATTCATGATTCATGATTCAATTCATGATTCATGATTCAATTCATGATTCATGATTCATGATTCAATTCATGATTCATGATTCAATTCATGATTCAATTCATGATTCAATTCATGATTCATGATTCATGATTCAATTCATGATTCATGATTCAATTCATGATTCATGATTCATGATTCAATTCATGATTCAATTCATGATTCATGATTTTATCCATGATTTAATTCATGATTCATGATTCCTGATTCGATTCATGATTCATGATTCAATTCATGATTCATGATTCATGATTTAATTCATGATTCATGATTCATGATTCAATTTATGATTCATGATTCATGATTCATGATTCATGATTCAATTTATGATTCATGATTCATGATTCATGATTCAATTCATGATTCATAATTAATGATTCGATTCATGATTCATGATTCAAGTCATAATTCATGATTCAATTCATAATTCATGATTCAATTCATGATTCATCATTCATGATTCAATTCATGATTCATGATTCATGATTCATGATTTAATTCATGATTCATGATTCATGATTCATGATTCAATTTATGATTCATGATTCATGATTCATGATTCAATTTATGATTCATGATTCATGATTCATGATTCAATTCATGATTCATAATTAATGATTCGATTCATGATTCATGATTCAATTCATAATTCATGATTCAATTCATGATTCATCATTCATGATTCAATTCATGATTCATGATTCATCATTCAATTCGTGATTCAATTCATGATTCATCATTCAATTTATGATTAATGATTCATGATTTATGATTCAATTCATGATTCAATTTATGATTCATGATTCAATTTATGTTTCATGATTCATGATTTATGATTCAATTCATGATTCATGATTCAATTCATGATTCAATTCATGATTCTTGATTCATGATTCAATTGATGATTCTTGAATCATGATTTATGATTCGATTCATGATTCATGATTCATGATTCAATTCATGATTCATGATTCATGATTCATGATTCAATTCATGATTCATGATTCATGATTCAATTCATGATTCATGATTCAATTCATGATTCAATTCATGATTCATGATTCAATTCATAATTCATGATTCAAATCATGATTCAATTCATGATTCATGATTCGATTCATGATTCATGATTTTATCCATGATTTAATTCATGATTCATGATTCCTGATTCGATTCATGATTCATGATTCAATTCATGATTCATGATTCATGATTCAATTCATGATTCATGATTCAATTCATGATTCATGATTCATGATTCAATTCATGATTCATGATTTTATCCATGATTTAATTCATGATTCATGATTCATGATTCAATTCATGATTCATGATTCAATTCATTAATTCATGATTCATGATTCATGATTTAATTCATGATTCATGATTCATGATTCATGATTCAATTTATGATTCATGATTCATGATTCATGATTCATGATTCAATTTATGATTCATGATTCTTGATTCATGATTCAATTCATGATTCATAAATAATGATTCGATTCATGATTCATGATTCAAGTCATAATTCATGATTCAATTCATAATTCATGATTCATCATTCATGATTCAATTCATGATTCATGATTTATGATTCAATTCATGATTCAATTCATGATTCATCATTCAATTTATGATTCATGATTCATGATTTATGATTCAATTCATGATTCAATTCATGATTCATTATTCATGATTCAATTGATGATTCATAATTCATGATTCTTCATTCAATTCATGATTCGTGATTCAATTCATGATTCAATTCATGATTTGATTCATGTTTCATGATTCATGATTCATGATTCGATTCATGATTCATGATTCGATTCATGATTCATGATTCATGCTTTAATTCATGATTCATGATTCAGATCTTGATTCATAATTCATGATTCAATTAATGATTCATGATTCATGATTTGATTCATTAATCATGCTTCAATTCATGATTCATGATTCAATTCTTGATTCATAATTCATGATTCATGATTCAATTCATTATTCATGATTCGATTCATGATTCTTGATTAATGATTCATGATTTGATTCATGATTCAATTTATGATTCATAATAAATAATTCGATTCATGATTCATGATTCAATTCTTGATTCATAATTCATGATTCAATTCATGATTCATGATTCATGATTCGATTCATAATTCATGCTTCAATTCATGATTCATGATTCAATTCTTGATTCATAATTCATGATTCATGACTCAATTCATGATTCATGATTTGATTCATGATTCTTGATTCATGATTCAATTTATGATTCATAATAAATGATTCGATTCATGATTCATGATTCATGATTCAATTTATGATTCATGATTCATGATTCAATTCATGATTCAATTACATGATTCATGATTCATGATTCAATTCATGATTCATAAATCATGATTCATGATTCAATTCATAATTCATGATTCATGATTCAATTCATGATTCATGATTCAATTCATGATTCATGATTCAATTCCTGATTCATGATTCATGATTCAATTCATGATTTATGATCCAATTCATGATTCATGATTTAATTCATGATTCAATTCCTGATTCAATTCATGATTCATGATTCAATTCATGATTCATGATTCATGATTCAATTCATGATTCATGATTCAATTCATGATTCAATTCATGATTCAATTCATGATTCAATTCATGATTCATGATTCAATTCATAATTCATGATTCAATTCATGATTCATGATTCGATTCATGATTCATGATTTTATCCATGATTTAATTCATGATTCATGATTCCTGATTTGATTAATGATTCATGATTCAATTCATGATTCATGATTCATGATTCATGATTTAATTCATGATTCATGATTCATGATTCATGATTCAATTTATGATTCATGATTCATGATTCATGATTCAATTCATTATTCATAATTAATTATTCAATTCATGATTCATGATTCAATTCATAATTTATGATTCAATTCATGATTCATCATTCATGATTCAATTCATGATTCATGATTCATCATTCATGATTCAATTCATGATTCATCATTCAATTTATGATTCATGATTCATGATTTATGCATCAATTCATGATTCATGATTCAATTCATGATTCAATTCATGATTCATGATTCATGATTCAATTGATGATTCATAATTCATGATTCTTGATTCAATTCATGATTCATGATTCAATTCATGATTCAATTCATGATTTGATTCATGTTTCATGATTCATGATTCATGATTCGATTCATGATTCATGATTCGATTCATGATTCATGATTCATGCTTCAATTCATGATTCATGATTTAATTCTTGATTCATAATTTATGATTCAATTCATGATTCATGATTCATGATTCGATTCATTAATCATGCTTCAATTCATGATTCATGATTCAATTCTTGATTCATAATTCATAATTCATGATTCAATTCATGATTCATGATTCGATTCATGATTCTTGATTCATGATTCATGATTTGATTCATGATTCAATTTATGATTCATAATACATGATTCGATTCATGATTCATGATTCAATTCTTGATTCATATTTCATGATTCAATTCATGATTCATGATTCATGATTTGATTCATGATTCATACTTCAATTCATGATTCATGATTAAATTCTTGATTCATAATTCATGATTCATGATTCAATTCATGATTCATGATTTGATTCATGATTATTGATTCATGATTCATGATTTGATTCATGATTCAATTTATGATTCATAATAAATGATTCGATTCATGATTCATGATTCAATTCATGATTCTTGATTCATGATTCATGATTCTATTCATGATTCATGATTAAATTCACGATTCATGATTCAATTCATGATTCAATTCATGATTTATGATTCGATTCATGATTCATAATTCAATTCATGATTCATCATTCGATTCATAATTCTTGATTCATGATTTATGATTCGATTCATGATTCATGATTCATGATTCAATTCATGATTCATGATTCAATTCATGATTCATGATTCATGATTCAATTCATGATTCATGATTCAATTCATGATTCAATTCATGATTCATGATTTAAATTATGATTCATGATTTATGATTCATGATTCATGATTCAATTCATGATTCATGATTTAAATTATGATTCATGATTTATGATTCATGATTCATGATTCAATTCATGATTCATGAATTATGATTTAATTCATGATTCATGATTCAATTCATGATTCGATTCATGATTCAATTCATGATTCGATTCATGATTCAATTCATGATTCATGATTCGATTTAAGATTCATGAATCATGATTCAATTCATGATTAATGATTCAAGTCATGATTCAATTCATGATTCATGATTCAATTCATGATTCAATTCATGATTCATGATTAGATTCATGAGTCATGATTCATTTCATGATTTAATTCATGATTCATGATTTGATTCATGATTCATGATTCAATTTATGATTCATGATTCAGGATTCATGATTCGATTCATGATTCATGATTCATGATTCAATTCATGATTCATGACTCAATTCATGATTCGATTCATGATTCAATTCATGATTCATAATTCATGATTCTTGATTCAATTCATGATTCATGATTCATGCTTCAATTCATGATTCATGATTCAATTCTTGATTCATAATTCATGATTCAATTCATGATTCATGATTCAATTCATGATTCATGATTCAATTCATGATTCAATTCATGATTCAATTCATGATTCATGATTCAATTCATAATTCATGATTCAATTCATGATTCAATTCATGATTCATGATTCGATTCATGATTCATGATTTTATCCATGATTTAATTCATGATTCATGATTCCTGATTCGATTCATGATTCATGATTCAATTCATGATTCATGATTCATGATTCATGATTCAATTCATGATTCATGATTCAATTCATGATTCATGATTCATGATTCATGATTCAATTCATGATTCATGATTCAATTCATGATTCAATTCATGATTCAATTCATGATTCATGATTCAATTCATAATTCATGATTCAATTCATGATTCATGATTCGATTCATGATTCATGATTTTATCCATGATTTAATTCGTGTTTCATGATTCCTGATTCAATTCATGATTCATGATTCAATTCATGATTCATGATTCATGATTCATGATTTAATTCATGATTCATGATTCATGATTCAATTTATGATTCATGATTCATGATTCATGATTCAATTTATGATTCATGATTCATGATTCATGATTCAATTCATGATTCATAATTAATGATTCGATTCATGATTCATGATTCAATTCATAATTCATGATTCAATTCATGATTCATCATTCATGATTCAATTCATGATTCATGATTCATCATTCAATTTATGATTCATGATTCATGATTTATGATTCAATTCATGATTCAATTCATGATTCATGATTCAATTTATGTTTCATGATTCATGATTTATGATTCAATTCATGATTCATGATTCAATTCATGATTCAATTCATGATTCATGATTCATGATTCAATTGATGATTCTTGAATCATGATTTATGATTCGATTCATGATTCATGATTCATGATTCAATTCATGATTCATGATTCATGATTCATGATTCAATTCATGATTCATGATTCATGATTCAATTCATGATTCATGATTCAATTCATGATTCAATTCATGATTCATGATTCAATTCATAATTCATGATTCAAATCATGATTCAATTCATGATTCATGATTCGATTCATGAGTCATGATTTTATCCATGATTTAATTCATGATTCATGATTCCTGATTCGATTCATGATTCATGATTCAATTCATGATTCATGATTCATGATTCAATTCATGATTCATGATTCAATTCATGATTCATGATTCATGATTCAATTCATGATTCATGATTCAATTCATGATTCAATTCATGATTCAATTCATGATTCATGATTCATGATTCAATTCATGATTCATGATTCAATTCATGATTCATGATTCATGATTCAATTCATGATTCATGATTCAATTCATGATTCAATTCATGATTCATGATTTTATCCATGATTTAATTCATGATTCATGATTCATGATTCAATTTATGATTCATGATTCATGATTCATGATTCATGATTCAATTTATGATTCATGATTCATGATTCATGATTCAATTCATGATTCATAATTAATGATTCGATTCATGATTCATGATTCAAGTCATAATTCATGATTCAATTCATAATTCATGATTCAATTCATGATTCATCATTCATGATTCAATTCATGATTCATGATTCATGATTCAATTCATGATTCAATTCATGATTCATCATTCAATTTATGATTCATGATTCATGATTTATGATTCAATTCATGATTCAATTCATGATTCAATTGATGATTCATAATTCATGATTCTTCATTCAATTCATGATTCGTGATTCAATTCATGATTCAATTCATGATTTGATTCATGTTTCATGATTCATGATTCATGATTCGATTCATGATTCATGATTCGATTCATGATTCATGATTCATGCTTTAATTCATGATTCATGATTCAGATCTTGATTCATAATTCATGATTCAATTCATGATTCATGATTCATGATTTGATTCATGAATCATGCTTCAATTCATGATTCATGATTCAATTCTTGATTCATAATTCATGATTCAATTCATTATTCATGATTCGATTCATGATTCTTGATTAATGATTCATGATTTGATTCATGATTCAATTTATGATTCATAATAAATGATTCGATTCATGATTCATGATTCAATTCTTGATTCATAATTCATGATTCAATTCATGATTCATGATTCATGATTCGATTCATAATTCATGCTTCAATTCATGATTCATGATTCAATTCTTGATTCATAATTCATGATTCATGACTCAATTCATGATTCATGATTTGATTCATGATTCTTGATTCATGATTCATGATTCATGATTTGATTCATGATTCAATTTATGATTCATAATAAATGATTCGATTCATGATTCATGATTCAATTTATGATTCATGATTCAATTCATGATTCAATTCATGATTCATGATTCATGATTCAATTCATGATTCATAAATCATGATTCATGGTTCAATTCATAATTCATGATTCATGATTCAATTCATGATTCATGATTCAATTCATGATTCATGATTCAATTCCTGATTCATGATTCATGATTCAATTCATGATTTATGATCCAATTCATGATTCATGATTTAATTCATGATTCAATTCCTGATTCAATTCATGATTCATGATTCAATTCATGATTCATGATTCATGATTCAATTCATGATTCATAATTCAATTCATGATTCAATTCATGATTCAATTCATGATTCATGATTCAATTCATAATTCATGATTCAATTCATGATTCATGATTCAATTCATGATTCATGATTTTATCCATGATTTAATTCATGATTCATGATTCCTGATTTGATTAATGATTCATGATTCAATTCATGATTCATGATTCATGATTCATGATTTAATTCATGATTCATGATTCATGATTCAATTCATGATTCATCATTCATGATTCAATTCATGATTCATCATTCATGATTCAATTCATGATTCATGATTCAATTTATGATTCATGATTTATGCATCAATTCATGATTCATGATTCAATTCATGATTCAATTCATGATTCATGATTCATGATCCAATTGATGATTCATAATTCATGATTCTTGATTCAATTCATGATTCATGATTCAATTCATGATTCAATTCATGATTTGATTCATGTTTCATGATTCATGATTCATGATTCGATTCATGATTCATGATTCGATTCATGATTCATGATTCATGCTTCAATTCATGATTCATGATTTAATTCTTGATTCATAATTCATGATTCAATTCATGATTCATGATTCATGATTCGATTCATTAATCATGCTTCAATTCATGATTCATGATTCAATTCTTGATTCATAATTCATGATTCATGATTCAATTCATGATTCATGATTCGATTCATGATTCTTGATTCATGATTCATGATTTGATTCATGATTCAATTTATGATTCATAATACATGATTCGATTCATGATTCATGATTCAATTCTTGATTCATATTTCATGATTCAATTCATGATTCATGATTCATGATTTGATTCATGATTCATGCTTCAATTCATGATTCATGATTAAATTCTTGATTCATAATTCATGATTCATGATTCAATTCATGATTCATGATTTGATTCATGATTATTGATTCATGATTCATGATTTGATTCATGATTCAATTTATGATTCATAATAAATGATTCGATTCATGATTCATGATTCAATTCATGATTCTTGATTCATGATTCATGATTCTATTCATGATTCATGATTAAATTCACGATTCATGATTCATGATTTATGATTCGATTCATGATTCATGATTCATGATTCAATTCATGATTCATGATTCAATTCATGATTCATGATTCATGATTCAATTCATGATTCATGATTCAATTCATGATTCAATTCATGATTCATGATTTAAATTATGATTCATGATTTATGATTCATGATTCATGATTCAATTCATGATTCATGAATTATGATTTAATTCATGATTCATGATTTAATTCATGATTCGATTCATGATTCAATTCATGATTCGATTCATGATTCAATTCATGATTCATGATTCGATTTATGATTCATGAATCATGATTCAATTCATGATTAATGATTCAAGTCATGATTCAATTCATGATTCATGATTCAATTCATGATTCAATTCATGATTTATGATTCGATTCATGAGTCATGATTCATTTCATGATTCAATTCATGATTCATGATTTGATTCATGATTCATGATTCAATTTATGATTCATGATTCAGGATTCATGATTCGATTCATGAATCGATTCATGATTCAATTCATGATTAATGATTCAAGTCATGATTCAATTCATGATTCATGATTCAATTCATGATTCATAATTCAATTTATGATTCATGATTCATGATTCATGATTCAATTCATGATTCAATTCATGATTCATGATTCATGATTCAATTCATGATTCATGATTCAATTCATGATTCAATTCATGATTAAATTCATGATTCATGATTCAATTCATAATTCATGATTCAATTCATGATTCAATTCATGATTCATGATTCGATTCATGATTCGATTCATGATTCAATTCATGATTCGATTCATGATTCAATTCATGATTAATGATTCAAGTCATGATTCAATTCATGATTCATGATTCAATTCATGATTCATAATTCAATTTATGATTCATGATTCATGATTCAATTCATGATTCAATTCATGATTCATGATTCATGATTCAATTCATGATTCATGATTCAATTCATGATTCAATTCATGATTAAATTCATGATTCATGATTCAATTCATAATTCATGATTCAATTCATGATTCAATTCATGATTCATGATTCGATTCATGATTCATGATTTTATCCATGATTTAATTCATGATTCATGATTCCTGATTCGATTCATGATTCAATTCATGATTCATGATTCATGATTCATGATTTAATTCATGATTCATGATTCATGATTCATGATTCAATTTATGATTCATGATTTATGATTCATGATTCATGATTCAATTTATGATTCATGATTCATGATTCAATTCATGATTCATAATTCATGATTCGATTCATGATTCATTATTCAATTCATAATTCATGATTCAATTCATCATTCATCATTCATGATTCAATTCATGATTCATGATTCATCATTCAATTCATGATTCAATTTATGATTCATGATTCATGATTCAATTGATGATTCATAATTCATGATTCTTGATTCAATTCATGATTCATGATTCATGCTTCAATTCATGATTCATGATTCAATTCTTGATTCATAATTCATGATTCAATTCATGATTCATGATTCAATTCATGATTCATGATTCAATTCATGATTCATGATTCAATTCATGATTCAATTCATGATTCATGATTCAATTTATGATTCATGATTTATGATTCATGATTCATGATTCAATTTATGATTCATGATTCATGATTCATGATTCAATTCATGATTCATAATTAATGATTCGATTCATGATTCATGATTCAATTCATGTTTCATGATTCATAATTCAATTCATGATTCATGATTCGATTCATGATTCTTGATTCATGATTTATGATTCGATTCATGATTCATGATTCATGATTCAATTCATGATTCATGATTCAATTCATGATTCAATTCATGATTCATGATTTAAATTATGATTCATGATTCATGATTCAATTCATGATTCAATTTATGATTCATGATTCAATTTATGATTCATGATTCATGATTTATGATTCAATTTATGATTCATGATTCAATTCATGATTCAATTCATGATTCATGATTCATGATTCAATTGATGATTCATAATTCATGATTCTTGATTCAATTCATGATTCATGATTCATGCTTCAATTCATGATTCATGATTCAATTCTTGATTCATAATTCATGATTCAATTCATGATTCATGATTCAATTCATGATTCATGATTCAATTCATGATTCAATTCATGATTCAATTCATGATTCATGATTCAATTCATAATTCATGATTCAATTCATGATTCAATTCATGATTCATGATTCGATTCATGATTCATGATTTTATCCATGATTTAATTCATGATTCATGATTCCTGATTCGATTCATGATTCATGATTCAATTCATGATTCATGATTCATGATTCATGATTCAATTCATGATTCATGATTCAATTCATGATTCATGATTCATGATTCAATTCATGATTCATGATTCAATTCATGATTCAATTCATGATTCAATTCATGATTCATGATTCAATTCATAATTCATGATTCAATTCATGATTCAATTCATGATTCATGATTTGATTCATGATTTATGATTTTATCCATGATTTAATTCATGATTCATGATTCCTGATTCGATTCATGATTCATGATTCAATTCATGATTCATGATTCATGATTCATGATTTAATTCATGATTCATGATTCATGATTCAATTTATGATTCATGATTCATGATTCATGATTCATGATTCAATTTATGATTCATGATTCATGATTCATGATTCAATTCATGATTCATAATTAATGATTCAATTCATGATTCATGATTCAATTCATAATTCATGATTCAATTCATGATTCATCATTCATGATTCAATTCATGATTCATGATTCATCATTCAATTCGTGATTCAATTCATGATTCATCATTCAATTTATGATTCATGATTCATGATTTATGATTCAATTCATGATTCAATTCATGATTCATGATTCATGATTCAATTGATGATACATAATTCATGATTCTTGATTCAATTCATTATTCATGATTCAATTCATGATTCAATTCATGATTTGATTCATGTTTCATGATTCATGATTCATGATTCGATTCATGATTCATGATTCGATTCATGATTCATGATTCATGCTTTAATTCATTATTCATGATTCAGATCTTGATTCATAATTCATGATTCAATTCATGATTCATGATTCATGATTCGATTCATTAATCATGCTTCAATTCATGATTCAATTCTTGATTCATAATTCATGATTCATGATTCAATTCATGATTCATAATTTGATTCATGATTCTTGATTCATGATTCATGATTTGATTCATGATTCAATTTATGATTCATAATAAATGATTCGATTCATGATTCATGATTCAATTCTTGATTCATAATTCATGATTCAATTCATGATTCATGATTCATGATTCGATTCATGATTCATGCTTCAATTCATGATTCATGATTCAATTCTTGATTCATAATTCATGATTCATGATTCAATTCATGATTCATGATTTGATTCATGATTCTTGATTCATGATTCATGATTCATGATTTGATTCATGATTCAATTTATGATTCATGATTCATGATTCAATTCATGATTCAATTCATGATTCATGATTCATGATTCAATTCATGATTCATAAATCATGATTCATGATTCAATTCATAATTCATGATTCATGATTCAATTTATGATTCATGATTCAATTCATGATTCATGATTCAATTCATGATTCATGATTCATGATTCAATTCATGATTTATGATCCAATTCATGATTCATGATTTAATTCATGATTCAATTCCTGATTCAATTCATGATTCATGATTCAATTCATGATTCATGATTCATGATTCAATTCATGATTCATGATTCAATTCATGATTCAATTCATGATTTAATTCATGATTCATGATTCGATTCATGATTCATGATTTTATCCATGATTTAATTCATGATTCATGATTCCTGATTTGATTAATGATTCATGATTAGATTCATGATTCATGATTCATGATTCAGGATTTAATTCATGATTCATGATTCATGATTCAATTTATGATTCATGATTCATGATTCATGATTCAATTCATGATTCATAATTAATGATTCAATTCATGATTCATGATTCAATTCATAATTCATGATTCAATTCATGATTCATCATTCATGATTCAATTCATGATTCATGATTCATGATTCTTGATTCATGATTCATAATTTGATTCATGATTCAATTTATGATTCATGATTCATGATTTATGATTCAATTCATGATTCATGATTAAATTCATGATTCAATTCATGATTCATGATTCATGATTCAATTCATTATTCATAATTCGTGATTCTTGATTCAATTCATGATTCATCATTCATGATTCAATTCATGATTCATGATTCATCATTCAATTCATGATTCAATTTATGATTCATGATTCATGATTCAATTGATGATTCATAATTCATGATTCTTGATTCAATTCATGATTCATGATTCATGCTTCAATTCATGATTCATGATTCAATTCTTGATTCATAATTCATGATTCAATTCATGATTCATGATTCAATTCATGATTCATGATTCAATTCATGATTCAATTCATGATTCAATTCATGATTCATGATTCAATTTATGATTCATGATTTATGATTCATGATTCAATTTATGATTCATGATTCATGATTCATGATTCAATTCATGATTCATAATTAATGATTCGATTCATGATTCATGATTCAATTCATGTTTCATGATTCATAATTCAATTCATGATTCATGATTCGATTCATGATTCTTGATTCATGATTTATGATTCGATTCATGATTCATGATTCATGATTCAATTCATGATTCATGATTCAATTCATGATTCAATTCATGATTCATGATTTAAATTATGATTCATGATTCATGATTCAATTCATGATTCAATTTATGATTCATGATTCAATTTATGATTCATGATTCATGATTTATGATTCAATTTATGATTCATGATTCAATTCATGATTCAATTCATGATTCATGATTCATGATTCAATTGATGATTCATAATTCATGATTCTTGATTCAATTCATGATTCATGATTCATGCTTCAATTCATGATTCATGATTCAATTCTTGATTCATAATTCATGATTCAATTCATGATTCATGATTCAATTCATGATTCAATTCATGATTCAATTCATGATTCAATTCATGATTCATGATTCAATTCATAATTCATGATTCAATTCATGATTCAATTCATGATTCATGATTCGATTCATGATTCATGATTTTATCCATGATTTAATTCATGATTCATGATTCCTGATTCGATTCATGATTCATGATTCAATTCATGATTCATGATTCATGATTCATGATTCAATTCATGATTCATGATTCAATTCATGATTCATGATTCATGATTCAATTCATGATTCATGATTCATGATTCATGATTCAATTCATGATTCATGATTCAATTCATGATTCAATTCATGATTCAATTCATGATTCATGATTCAATTCATAATTCATGATTCAATTCATGATTCAATTCATGATTCATGATTTGATTCATGATTTATGATTTTATCCATGATTTAATTCATGATTCATGATTCCTGATTCGATTCATGATTCATGATTCAATTCATGATTCATGATTCATGATTCATGATTCATGATTTAATTCATGATTCATGATTCATGATTCAATTTATGATTCATGATTCATGATTCATGATTCATGATTCAATTTATGATTCATGATTCATGATTCATGATTCAATTCATGATTCATAATTAATGATTCAATTCATGATTCATGATTCAATTCATAATTCATGATTCAATTCATGATTCATCATTCATGATTCAATTCATGATTCATGATTCATCATTCAATTCGTGATTCAATTCATGATTCATCATTCAATTTATGATTCATGATTCATGATTTATGATTCAATTCATGATTCAATTCATGATTCATGATTCATGATTCAATTGATGATACATAATTCATGATTCTTGATTCAATTCATTATTCATGATTCAATTCATGATTCAATTCATGATTTGATTCATGTTTCATGATTCATGATTCATGATTCGATTCATGATTCATGATTCGATTCATGATTCATGATTCATGCTTTAATTCATTATTCATGATTCAGATCTTGATTCATAATTCATGATTCAATTCATGATTCATGATTCATGATTCGATTCATTAATCATGCTTCAATTCATGATTCAATTCTTGATTCATAATTCATGATTCATCATTCAATTCATGATTCATAATTTGATTCATGATTCTTGATTCATGATTCATGATTTGATTCATGATTCAATTTATGATTCATAATAAATGATTCGATTCATGATTCATGATTCAATTCTTGATTCATAATTCATGATTCAATTCATGATTCATGATTCATGATTCGATTCATGATTCATGCTTCAATTCATGATTCATGATTCAATTCTTGATTCATAATTCATGATTCATGATTCAATTCATGATTCATGATTTGATTCATGATTCTTGATTCATGATTCATGATTCATGATTTGATTCATGATTCAATTTATGATTCATGATTCATGATTCAATTCATGATTCAATTCATGATTCATGATTCATGATTCAATTCATGATTCATAAATCATGATTCATGATTCAATTCATAATTCATGATTCATGATTCAATTTATGATTCATGATTCAATTCATGATTCATGATTCAATTCATGATTCATGATTCATGATTCAATTCATGATTTATGATCCAATTCATGATTCATGATTTAATTCATGATTCAATTCCTGATTCAATTCATGATTCATGATTCAATTCATGATTCATGATTCATGATTCAATTCATGATTCATGATTCAATTCATGATTCAATTCATGATTCAATTCATGATTCATGATTCGATTCATGATTCATGATTTTATCCATGATTTAATTCATGATTCATGATTCCTGATTTGATTAATGATTCATGATTAGATTCATGATTCATGATTCATGATTCAGGATTTAATTCATGATTCATGATTCATGATTCAATTTATGATTCATGATTCATGATTCATGATTCAATTCATGATTCATGATTCAATTCATGATTCAATTCATGATTCAATTCATGATTCATGATTCGATTCATGATTCATGATTTTATCCATGATTTAATTCATGATTCATGATTCCTGATTTGATTAATGATTCATGATTAGATTCATGATTCATGATTCATGATTCAGGATTTAATTCATGATTCATGATTCATGATTCAATTTATGATTCATGATTCATGATTCATGATTCAATTCATGATTCATAATTAATGATTCAATTCATGATTCATGATTCAATTCATAATTCATGATTCAATTCATGATTCATCATTCATGATTCAATTCATGATTCATGATTCATGATTCTTGATTCATGATTCATAATTTGATTCATGATTCAATTTATGATTCATGATTCATGATTTATGATTCAATTCATGATTCATGATTCAATTCATGATTCAATTCATGATTCATGATTCATGATTCAATTCATTATTCATAATTCATGATTCTTGATTCAATTCATGATTCATGATTAAATTCATGATTCAATTCATGATTTGATTCTTGATTCATAATTCATGATTCATGATTCAATTCATGATTCATGATTTGATTCATGATTCTTGATTCATGATTCATAATTTGATTCATGATTCAATTTATGATTCATAATAAATGATTCGATTCATGATTCATGATTCAATTCTTGATTCATAATTCATGATTCAATTCATGATTCATGATTCATGATTCGATTCATGATTCATGCTTCAATTCATGATTCATGATTCAATTCTTGATTCATAATTCATGATTCATGATTCAATTCATGATTCATGATTTGATTCATGATTCTTGATTCATGATTCATGATTCATGATTTGATTCATGATTCAATTCATGATTCATAAATCATGATTCATGATTCAATTCATAATTCGTGATTCATAATTCAATTCATGATTCATGATTCAATTCATGATTCATGATTCAATTCCTGATTCATGATTCATGATTCAATTCATGATTTATGATCCAATTCATGATTCATGATTTAATTCATGATTCAATTCCTGATTCAATTCATGATTCATGATTCAATTCATGATTCATGATTCATGATTCAATTCATGATTCATGATTCAATTCATGATTCAATTCATGATTCAATTCATGATTCAATTCATGATTCATGATTCGATTCATGATTCATGATTTTATCCATGATTTAATTCATGATTCATGATTCCTGATTTGATTAATGATTCATGATTAGATTCATGATTCATGATTCATGATTCATGATTTAATTCATGATTCATGATTCATGATTCATGATTCAATTTATGATTCATGATTCATGATTCATGATTCAATTCATGATTCATAATTAATGATTCAATTCATGATTCATGATTCAATTCATAATTCATGATTCAATTCATGATTCATCATTCATGATTCAATTCATGATTCATGATTCATCATTCAATTCATGATTCAATTCATGATTCATGATTCAATTTATGATTCATGATTCATGATTTATGATTCAATTCATGATTCATGATTCAATTCATGATTCGATTCATGATTCATGATTCATGATTCAATTCATGATTCATAATTCATGATTCTTGATTCAATTCATGATTCATGATTAAATTCATGATTCAATTCATGATTTGATTCATGTTTCATGATTCATGATTCATGATTCAATTCATGATTCATGATTCGATTCATGATTCATGATTCATGCTTCAATTCATGATTCATGATTTAATTCTTGATTCATAATTCATGATTCAATTCATGATTCATGATTCATGATTCGATTCATTAATCATGCTTCAATTCATGATTCATGATTCAATTCTTGATTCATAATTCATGATTCATGATTCAATTCATGATTCATGATTCGATTCATGATTCTTGATTCATGATTCATGATTTGATTCATGATTCAATTTATGATTCATAATAAATGATTCGATTCATGATTCATGATTCAATTCTTGATTCATATTTCATGATTCAATTCATGATTCATGATTCATGATTCGATTCATGATTCATGCTTCAATTCGTGATTCATGATTCAATTCTTGATTCATAATTCATGATTCATGATTCAATTTATGATTCATGATTTGATTCATGATTCTTGATTCATGATTCATGATTTGATTCATGATTCAATTTATGATTCATAATAAATGATTCGATTCATGATTCATGATTCAATTCATGATTCTTGATTCATGATTCATGATTCTATTCATGATTCATGATTAAATTCATGATTCATGATTCAATTCATGATTCGATTCATGATTCATGATTCAATTCATGATTCATGATTCGATTCATGATTCTTGATTCATGATTCATGATTTGATTCATGATTTAATTTATGATTCATGATTCATGATTCAATTCATGATTCATGATTCATGATTCAATTCATGTTTCATGATTCATAATTCAATTCATGATTCATGATTCGATTCATGATTCTTGATTCATGATTTATGATTCGATTCATGATTCATGATTCAATTCATGATTCATGATTCAATTCATGATTCATGATTCATGATTCAATTCATGATTCATGATTCAATTCATGATTCATGATTCAATTCATGATTCAATTCATGATTCATGATTTAAATTATGATTCATGATTCATGATTCATGATTCAATTCATGATTCATGAATTATGATTTAATTCATGATTCATGATTCAATTCATGATTCGATTCATGATTCAATTCATGATTCAATTCATGATTCATCATTCAATTTATGATTCATGATTCATGATTTATGATTCAATTCATGATTCAATTCATGATTCATGATTCATGATTCAATTGATGATTCAAAATTCATGATTCTTGATTCAATTCATTATTCATGATTCAATTCATGATTCAATTCATGATTTGATTCATGTTTCATGATTCATGATTCATGATTCCATTCATGATTCATGATTCGATTCATGATTCATGATTCATGCTTTAATTCATGATTCATGATTCAGATCTTGATTCATAATTCATGATTCATGATTCTTGATTCATGATTCAATTCATTAATCATGCTTCAATTCCTGATTCAATTCTTGATTCATGATTCATGATTCATGATTCAATTCATTAATCATGCTTCAATTCATGATTCAATTCTTGATTCATAATTCATGATTCATGATTCAATTCATGATTCATAATTTGATTCATGATTCTTGATTCATGATTCATGATTTGATTCATGATTCAATTTATGATTCATAATAAATGATTCGATTCATGATTCATGATTCAATTCTTGATTCATAATTCATGATTCAATTCATGATTCATGATTCGATTCATGATTCATGCTTCAATTCATGATTCATGATTCAATTCTTGATTCATAATTCATGATTCATGATTCAATTCATGATTTGATTCATGATTCTTGATTCATGATTCATGATTCATGATTCAATTCATGATTCAAGATTCATGATTCAATTCATGATTCATAAATCATGATTCATGATTCAATTCATAATTCATGATTCATGATTCAATTTATGATTCATGATTCAATTCATGATTCATGATTCAATTCATGATTCATGATTCATGATTCAATTCATGATTTATGATCCAATTCATGATTCATGATTTAATTCATGATTCAATTCCTGATTCAATTCATGATTCATGATTCAATTCATGATTCATGATTCATGATTCAATTCATGATTCATGATTCAATTCATGATTCAATTCATGATTCAATTCATGATTCATGATTCGATTCATGATTCATGATTTTATCCATGATTTAATTCATGATTCATGATTCCTGATTTGATTAATGATTCATGATTTAATTCATGATTCATGATTCATGATTCAATTTATGATTCATGATTCATGATTCATGATTCAATTCATGATTCATAATTAATGATTCAATTCATGATTCATGATTCAATTCATAATTCATGATTCAATTCATGATTCATCATTCATGATTCAATTCATGATTCATGATTCATCATTCAATTCATGATTCAATTCATGATTCATGATTCAATTTATGATTCATGATTCATGATTTATGATTCAATTAATGATTCATGATTCAATTCATGATTCAATTCATGATTCATTATTCATGATTCAATTCATTATTCATAATTCATGATTCTTGATTCAATTCATGAATCATGATTTGATTCATGATTCTTGATTCATGATTCATAATTTGATTCATGATTCAATTTATGATTCATAATAAATGATTTGATTCATGATTCATGATTCAATTCTTGATTCATAATTCATGATTCAATTCATGATTCATGATTCATGATTCGATTCATGATTCATGCTTCAATTCATGATTCATGATTCAATTCTTGATTCATAATTCATGATTCATGATTCAATTCATGATTCATGATTTGATTCATGATTCTTGATTCATGATTCATGATTTGATTCATGATTCAATTCATGATTCATAAATCATGATTCATGATTCAATTCATAATTCGTGATTCATGATTCAATTCATGATTCATGATTCAATTCCTGATTCATGATTCATGATTCAATTCATGATTTATGATCCAATTCATGATTCATGATTTAATTCATGATTCAATTCCTGATTCAATTCATGATTCATGATTCAATTCATGATTCATGATTCATGATTCAATTCATGATTCATGATTCAATTCATGATTCAATTCATGATTCAATTCATGATTCAATTCATGATTCATGATTCGATTCATGATTCATGATTTTATCCATGATTTAATTCATGATTCATGATTCCTGATTTGATTAATGATTCATGATTAGATTCATGATTCATGATTCATGATTCATGATTTAATTCATGATTCATGATTCATGATTCATGATTCAATTTATGATTCATGATTCATGATTCATGATTCAATTCATGATTCATAATTAATGATTCAATTCATGATTCATGATTCAATTCATAATTCATGATTCAATTCATGATTCATCATTCATGATTCAATTCATGATTCATGATTCATCATTCAATTCATGATTCAATTCATGATTCATGATTCAATTTATGATTCATGATTTATGATTTATGATTCAATTCATGATTCATGATTCAATTCATGATTCGATTCATGATTCATGATTCATGATTCAATTCATGATTCATAATTCATGATTCTTGATTCAATTCATGATTCATGATTAAATTCATGATTCAATTCATGATTTGATTCATGTTTCATGATTCATGATTCATGATTCAATTCATGATTCATGATTCGATTCATGATTCATGATTCATGCTTCAATTCATGATTCATGATTTAATTCTTGATTCATAATTCATGATTCAATTCATGATTCATGATTCATGATTCGATTCATTAATCATGCTTCAATTCATGATTCATGATTCAATTCTTGATTCATAATTCATGATTCATGATTCAATTCATGATTCATGATTCGATTCATGATTCTTGATTCATGATTCATGATTTGATTCATGATTCAATTTATGATTCATAATAAATGATTCGATTCATGATTCATGATTCAATTCTTGATTCATATTTCATGATTCAATTCATGATTCATGATTCATGATTCGATTCATGATTCATGCTTCAATTCATGATTCATGATTCAATTCTTGATTCATAATTCATGATTCATGATTCAATTTATGATTCATGATTTGATTCATGATTCTTGATTCATGATTCATGATTTGATTCATGATTCAATTTATGATTCATAATAAATGATTTGATTCATGATTCATGATTCAATTCATGATTCTTGATTCATGATTCATGATTCTATTCATGATTCATGATTAAATTCATGATTCATGATTCAATTCATGATTCTTGATTCATGATTCATGATTCTATTCATGATTCATGATTAAATTCATGATTCATGATTCAATTCATGATTCGATTCATGATTCATGATTCAATTCATGATTCGATTCATGATTCTTGATTCATGATTCATGATTTGATTCATGATTTAATTTATGATTCATGATTCATGATTCAATTCATGATTCATGATTCATGATTCAATTCATGTTTCATGATTCATAATTCAATTCATGATTCATGATTCGATTCATGATTCTTGATTCATGATTTATGATTCGATTCATGATTCATGATTCATGATTCAATTCATGATTCATGATTCAATTCATGATTCATGATTCATGATTCAATTCATGATTCATGATTCAATTCATGATTCATGATTCAATTCATGATTCATGATTCAATTCATGATTCAATTCATGATTCATGATTTAAATTATGATTCATGATTCATGATTCATGATTCAATTCATGATTCATGAATTATGATTTAATTCATGATTCATGATTCAATTCATGATTCGATTCATGATTCAATTCATGATTCGATTCATGATTCAATTCATGATTCATGATTCGATTTATGATTCATGATTCATGATTCAATTCATGATTCATGATTCAAGTCATGATTCAAGTCATGATTCATGATTCAATTCATGATTCAATTCATGATTCATGATTCGATTCATGAGTCATGATTCATTTCATGATTCAATTCATGATTCATGATTTGATTCATGATTCATGATTCAATTTATGATTCATGATTCAGGATTCATGATTCGATTCATGATTCATGATTCATGATTCAATTCATGATTCATGATTCAATTCATTATTCATGATTCATAATTCAATTCATGATTCATGATTATATTCATGATTCTTGATTCATAATTCAATTCATGATTCATGATTCTTGATTCAATTCATGATTCATGATTCAATTCATGATTCATGATTCAAATTATGATTCATGATTCATGATTCATGATTCAATTCATGATTCATGATTCATGATTCAATTCATGATTCAAATCATGATTCAATTCATGATTCATGATTCATGATTCAATTCATGATTCATGAATCATGATTCAATTCATGATTCGATTCATGATTCAATTCATGATTCAATTCATGATTCATGATTCGATTTATGATTCATGATTCATGATTCAATTCATGATTAATGATTCAAGTCATGATTCAATTCATGATTCAATTCATGATTCATGATTCAATTCATGATTCATGATTCAATTCATGATTCAATTCATAATTCATGATTCGATTCATGAGTCATGATTCATTTTATGATTTCATGATTCAATTCATGATTCATGATTCGATTCATGATTCATGATTCAATTCAAGATTCATGATTCGATTCATGATTCTTGATTCATGATTCATGATTTGATTCATGATTCAATTTATGATTCATGATTCATGATTCATGATTGTCAGGCGCCGTCCGCACGGCCGCCTGACTGTGTGATCGCGCGTCTGGTTGCTAGGCAACCAGACGCGTCATTTCCGGATTCCCCCTGCCATCCATTTCCCCCGCAGTATGACGCGCCCCGTTGCTAGGCAACGGGACGCTATGTATTCCCGGCGGCAGGCATGACAGCGCTCAGCGCTGAAGCTGATTGGATCCTCACATTATTTAAACCCCTTCCTGTCCTCTAGTCAGTGCCAGAGTATCAGGTCTTCCTGCCTCCAGCGTTTCTGTGTACCAGTTGCTATATTGTTCCTGACCTTCCTCGTGCTGCCTGTGACCCTTTTGACCCGGACCGTTTGACCACCCCTATCTGGATTCTGCCTTTGTACTGCGCTCTCTGAAAATTACCGACTCGGCTTGTCTCACCATTCTTCTGGATTTCCCTTTTGTACCTCCTCTACCTGAACGTTGCTGAACCGGCCTGTCTGACACCCCCTTGTATCTCGCTGTGGACTCTAGGAAGGACCGCGACCTGCGTGTCCCTGCAGCAGAGTCCATACTTCCTTGCGAGGGTTCCTGGTGAATACCAGGGGCACGTTAGACTCCGCGCCTTCCTCTGAGTTGCGCCAACAACAGCAGGTACCTTCTACCAGTCATACACCCACTAACAGTCGTGACAGTATACTCTGGCCATGACAACGGAGGGGTCTGGTGAACCGTCTGCTCGTGACCTACTTCTGCATTTGGCCCAACGAGTGGAGCAACAAGAAGCAGCCCAAGCGCATCTTCTACAATGTGTCCAAGGGATTGCTACCCGCTTCGATACATTTCAGAATGCTGCACCCGCTACACCAGCCATAACCTCTGCGGCATCCACAGCATCCAGTGTGGTTACGGTCTCTACAGCGGCCTCCGGTGTACGCATCCCGACACCCGAAAAGTTTGACGGTGATCCCAAGAAGTGCAGGGGCTTTCTGAACCAATGTGCCATCCAATTTGAGTGCAACCCAGGGGCCTTTTCTTCAGAATGCACCAAAGTAGCTTTTCTCATCTCCCTCCTCAGTGGTCAAGCCCTTACCTGGGCCTCACCTTTATGGGAACAAGGGGGTCCACTTCTTCATAACTCCAACTCTTTCATTGAAGCTTTCAGGAAAGTCTTCGATGATCCCGGAAGAGTTGCTTCTGCAGCTACCAGCTTGTTAAACCTCCGTCAAGGTGACCTGTCCGTGGGGCAATACGCAGTTCAATTCCGAACCCTGGCTTCCGAGTTAAAATGGAATAACGAAGCACTGGTGGCAACCTTTTGGCAAGGTCTGGTGGACCGGATTAAGGATGAGTTAATTTCCAGAGAACTCCCGGCTGAGTTAGATTCTCTCATCTCCATGTGCATCAAGGTGGATTTGCGTTACCAAGAGCGCACGCAGGAACGCTCTCCTGGCAAACGGTTCATACCACGGCTAGCACCCCAGTTCCAAAATCCCATCCTGCCAGTGGACGAACCAATGCAAGTAGGACGCTCTAAATTATCCCTTGAAGAGAGGGAGAGACGCTTCAAACAACGCCTGTGTCTGTATTGTGGAGATCCGGGACACCTGCTAAGAGTTTGTCCCAAGAAACCGGGAAACTCTTCCTCCTAAACGGTGGCGGGGAGGCCGTTTTAGGAGAATCCACAGTTGCTCCCTATTCTAAAGAAAATTCTCCAGAATTTCAGATGGCTGTCATCCTGAGCACCCCCAAGGGTACCTTTTCCACCACGGCCTTTGTGGACTCCGGCTCCTCCGGGAACTTCATTTCGGCTGATCTAGCTTCGCAGCTCCAAATACCTCTGAACCCATTGCCCCAACCGTTATCTCTGACGGCAGTCGACGGAAGTCGTGTCACTCACGGCTCCATCTCCTCCGTGACTTCTCCTGTTCGGTTGAGGGTAGGAGTACTTCACAGCGAAATGATCCAACTTTTGGTGTTGCCGAGGTCCATTAATCCCCTCATCTTGGGGCTACCATGGCTGAGAAGACATTCTCCTCAGATGGATTGGGACCACGCTCAAGTTATGTCATGGGGTGAAGGATGTCGCTTTGAATGTCTGTCTAGAGTCTTGCCTCCTAAATGTCAAGTAATGGCTCAGTCCGAGCTAACCCACCTTCCTGAGGCCTATATGGAATTCCAGGATGTATTCAGTAAAGTGGAAGCGGAGATCTTGCCTCCTCATCGTCCCTGGGATTGCGCTATTGTTTTATCTCCTGACCAACCCATCCCCAAAGGGCGGACCTACCCTTTATCTCGTCCAGAGACGTCAGCCATGTCTCAATATATTTCAGAAAACCTGAAACGGGGATTTATCCGCAAATCTACTTCCCCAGCGGGTGCAGGTTTTTTTTTTGTTAAGAAGAAGGATGGGTCTCTTCGGCCTTGTATTGATTATCGTCCTCTCAACCGCATCACTGTCAAAAATCGATATCCGCTACCTCTCATCTCCGACCTCTTTGACAAACTCAGTGGATCTCAAATCTTTTTCAAATTAGATCTCCGTGGGGCCTATAATTTAATTCGCATCAAGGAGGGAGACGAATGGAAAACGGCCTTTAACACCAGAGATGGACATTTCGAGTACCTGGTGATGCCCTTCGGCCTCTGCAACGCCCCAGCCATCTTCCAAACCTTCGTTAACGATATCTTTCATGACCTGTTATACACTTCTGTGGTAGTATATCTAGACGATATATTAATATTTTCTAAAGATCTGAAGACTCATCGGGAACAAGTAAAGGAGGTCTTACGTAGACTTCGGAAACACCACCTCTATTGCAAGCTGGAGAAATATGTGTTTGAGATTAGTCAGGTATCTTTTCTTGGTTTCATCGTGTCGAGTCAAGGTCTTTGTATGGATCCCATCAAGGTGTCAGCTATTCTGGACTGGCCTCAGCCACAAGGCCTTAAAGCTATTCAAAGGTTCATCGGCTTTGCAAACTATTATCGCCAATTTATTCAGGGATTCTCCACCATTATAGCCCCCATTACAGCGTTAACCAGGAAGACTGCCAACCCTAGGGTCTGATCTTCGGAGGCCATGTCGGCCTTCATAACGTTAAAGAAAGCATTCTCTTCAGCCCCAGTTCTGTCCCAGCCAGATCAAGAACGACCTTTCTTCCTAGAGGTAGATGCATCCTCAGTAGGCATTGGGGCGGTGCTTTTTCAAGAGTCTCCGGCTGGCTCACACAACCCGTGTGGGTTTTTCTCCAGACGATTTCTTCCAAGCGAATGTAATTATGGAATAGGGGACAAGGAATTACTGGCCATCAAGGCGGCTCTGGAGGAGTGGCGACATCTGTTGGAGGGGTCTATATTTCCTGTTACTGTGTTTACCGACCATCGGAATCTAGTGTTCATTCAAGAGGCTCGTTGCCTTAATCCTCGGCAAGCCCGCTGGGCATCCTTCTTTGCTCGATTTGACATGAAACTCACATTCTGCCCGGGAGCCAAGAATGGACGTGCCGATGCATTATCTCGCTCATTTGACGATTCCGATCGTTTAAGACCATTGGTTCCGCAGCATATTATTGATCCTTCTAATATCGTAGCCCTTACTAGGACCAAAACGTCCTCTCCTCCTCCAGGCCGGTCATTTGTGGAACCCCATCTCCGGTTCAAGACCCTGCAGTGGGCTCATTCATCCCGCATTGCCGGCCATGCTGGAATAAAGAAGACAACATCGCTGCTTTGCCGACGCTTCTGGTGGCCTAATGTACGTGCCGATATTGAGAGATTTATTGCTTCCTGCACTACTTGTGCTCAACACAAAACTTGTAGAAGAGTCCCGGCAGGCCTTCTTCGTCCACTTCCTATCCCCGATGCTCCTTGGGAAAGTGTGGCCATGGATTTTATCACAGACCTACCCCTCAGTGCAGGGTTTACCACTATCTGGGTGGTTATTGATCGATTTTCGAAGATGGCACATTTTATTCCTCTAACTGGACTGCCCACGGCCAGTCGTCTGGCAGATATCTTTATCAAGGAGATATTCAGACTACATGGTTGCCCGAAGGAGATCATTTCGGACCGCGGAGTCCAATTTACATCCCAGTTTTGGAGAACCTTTTGTAAAAGAGTAAACATAGAATTGAAATTCTCTTCGGGATACCATCCGCAAACCAACGGACAGACGGAGCGAATCAATCAGGATCTCGAGACATTCCTCCGCTGTTTTACCTCCGACAACCAGAATAAATGGTCTCAATTCCTTCCTTGGGCGGAGTTCTCCCATAATCAACACATTCATGAGTCTACCGGATTCTCTCCGTTCTTTATTGTATACGGAAGTCACCCTGTGTTTCCGGATCCTTTTCCAGTATCCTCTTCACCGGTTCCAGCCGTAGATACTCTTTATCGGGAATTTTCTCTCATTTGGGCTAAGACTAAGACGGCTTTACTCAAGGCTACTCAGCATCACAAGATCTTTGCAGATCGTCATCGGAGGGCCACTCCTCTCTTAAAGGTGGGAGACCAGGTATGGCTATCCACCCGGGACCTAAGACTAAAGGTCCCTTCTATGAAGATGGCTCCTCGATTTATTGGCCCGTACACCATCATGCAAGTCATTAATCCTGTATGCTTCAAATTGAAACTTCCTCCTTCTCTGAGATGTCATAATACTTTTCATGTCTCATTACTACGACCACTGGTACTCAATAAATTCTATCGACCTCCCGGTCGTCCCCCACCAATACAAACCTCTTATGGAACTGAATTCGAAGTCAGTCGGATCTTGGCCTCTCGCATTCTTCGTGGCAAACAGCAATTTCTGGTCCATTGGAAAGGATTTGGCCCAGAGGAGAGATCATGGGTGGACAAGCAGGACCTTCACGCTCCTAGAATTCTTAAAAAGTTCCTTCAAACAGGAGGAGGAAGAGGAGGGTATACTGTCAGGCGCCGTACGCACGGCCGCCTGACTGTGTGATCGCGCGTCTGGTTGCTAGGCAACCAGACGCGTCATTTCCGGATTCCCCCTGCCATCCATTTCCCCCGCAGTATGACGCGCCCCGTTGCTAGGCAACGGGACGCTATGTATTCCCGGCGGCAGGCATGACAGCGCTCAGCGCTGAAGCTGATTGGATCCTCACATTATTTAAACCCCTTCCTGTCCTCTAGTCAGTGCCAGAGTATCAGGTCTTCCTGCCTCCAGCGTTTCTGTGTACCAGTTGCTATATTGTTCCTGACCTTCCTCGTGCTGCCTGTGACCCTTTTGACCCGGACCGTTTGACCACCCCTATCTGGATTCTGCCTTTGTACTGCGCTCTCTGAAAATTACCGACTCGGCTTGTCTCACCATTCTTCTGGATTTCCCTTTTGTACCTCCTCTACCTGAACGTTGCTGAACCGGCCTGTCTGACACCCCCTTGTATCTCGCTGTGGACTCTAGGAAGGACCGCGACCTGCGTGTCCCTGCAGCGGAGTCCATACTTCCTTGCGGGGGTTCCTGGTGAATACCAGGGGCACGTTAGACTCCGCGCCTTCCTCTGAGTTGCGCCAACAACAGCAGGTACCTTCTACCAGTCATACACCCACTAACAGTCGTGACAATGATTCAATTCATGATTCATAATTAATGATTCAATTCATTATTCATGATTCAATTCATGATTCATGATTTATGATTCAATTCATGATTCATGATTCATGATTCAATTCATGATTCATAATTTATGATTTATGATTCAATTCATGATTCATGATTCATGATTCAATTCATGATTCAAGATTCAATTCATGATTCGATTTATGATTCAATTCATGATTCGATTCATGATTTAATTCGATTTATGATTCATGATTCAATTCATGATTATTGATTCAAGTCAAGATTCAATTCATGATTCAATTCATGATTCATGATTCAATTCATGATTCATGATTCGATTCATGAGTCATGATTCATTTCATGATTCAGTTCATGATTCCTGTTTGGATTCATAATTCATGATTCAATTCATGATTCATGATTCAAATTATGATTCATGATTCTATTCATAATTCGATTCCTGATTCAATTCATGATTCATGATTCAATTCATGATTCATAATTCATGATTCATGATTCTATTCATGATCCATGATTCAATTCATGATTCATGATTCATGATTCAATTCATGATTCATGATTCAATTCATGATTCAATTCATGATTCGATTCATGATTCATGATTCATGATTCAATTTATGATTCATGATTCATGATTCATGATTCGAATTATGATTCATGATTCATGATTTAATTCATGATTCATGATTCATGATTCAATTCATGATTCATAATTCGATTCATGATTCTTGATTCATGATTCATGATTCAATTCATGATTCAATTCATGATTCATGATTCGATTCATGAGTCATGATTCATTTCATGATTCAATTCATGATTCATGATTTGATTCATGATTCATGATTCAATTCATGATTCATGATTCATGATTCGATTCATGATTCATGATTCATGATTCAATTCATGATTCATGATTCAATTCATTATTCATGATTCATAATTCAATTCATGATTCATGATTATATTCATGATTCTTGATTCATAATTCAATTCATGATTCATGATTCTTGATTCAATTCATGATTCATGATTCAATTCATGATTCATGATTCAAATTATGATTCATGATTCATGATTCATGATTCAATTCATGATTCATGATTCATGATTCAATTCATGATTCAAATCATGATTCAATTCATGATTCATGATTCATGATTCAATTCATGATTCATGAATCATGATTCAATTCATGATTCGATTCATGATTCAATTCATGATTCAATTCATGATTCATGATTCGATTTATGATTCATGATTCATGATTCAATTCATGATTAATGATTCAAGTCATGATTCAATTCATGATTCAATTCATGATTCATGATTCAATTCATGATTCATGATTCAATTCATGATTCAATTCATAATTCATGATTCGATTCATGAGTCATGATTCATTTTATGATTTCATGATTCAATTCATGATTCATGATTCGATTCATGATTCATGATTCAATTCAAGATTCATGATTCGATTCATGATTCTTGATTCATGATTCATGATTTGATTCATGATTCAATTTATGATTCATGATTCATGATTCATGATTCAATTCATGATTCATAATTAATGATTCAATTCATTATTCATGATTCAATTCATGATTCATGATTTATGATTCAATTCATGATTCATGATTCATGATTCAATTCATGATTCATAATTTATGATTTATGATTCAATTCATGATTCAAGATTCAATTCATGATTCGATTTATGATTCAATTCATGATTCGATTCATGATTTAATTCATGATTCATGATTCGATTTATGATTCATGATTCAATTCATGATTATTGATTCAAGTCAAGATTCAATTCATGATTCAATTCATGATTCATGATTCAATTCATGATTCATGATTCGATTCATGAGTCATGATTCATTTCATGATTCAGTTCATGATTCCTGTTTGGATTCATAATTCATGATTCAATTCATGATTCATGATTCAAATTATGATTCATGATTCTATTCATAATTCGATTCCTGATTCAATTCATGATTCATGATTCAATTCATGATTCATAATTCATGATTCATGATTCTATTCATGATCCATGATTCAATTCATGATTCATGATTCATGATTCAATTCATGATTCATGATTCAATTCATGATTCAATTCATGATTCGATTCATGATTCATGATTCATGATTTAATTCATGATTCATGATTCATGATTCAATTCATGATTCATAATTCGATTCATGATTCTTGATTCATGATTCATGATTCTATTCATGATTCATGATTAAATTCATGATTCAATTCATGATTCAATTCATGATTCATGATTCAATTTATGATTCATGATTCAAATCATGATTCAATTCATGATTCATGATTCAAATTATGATTCATGATTCAATTCATGATTCGTGATTTAAATTATGATTCATGATTCATGATTCATGATTCAATTCATGATTCATGAATTATGATTTAATTCATGATTCATGATTCAATTCATGATTCGATTCATGATTCAATTCATGATTCATGATTCTATTTATGATTTATGATTCATGATTCAATTCATGATTAATGATTCAAGTCATGATTCAAGTCATGATTCATGATTCAATTCATGATTCAATTCATGATTCATGATTCGATTCATGAGTCATGATTCATTTCATGATTCAATTCATGATTCATGATTTGATTCATGATTCATGATTCAATTTATGATTCATGATTCAGGATTCATGATTCGATTCATGATTCATGATTCATGATTCAATTCATGATTCATGATTTAATTCATTATTCATGATTCATAATTCAATTCATGATTCATGATCATATTCATGATTCTTGATTCATGATTTATGATTCGATTCATGATTCATGATTCTTGATTCAATTCATGATTCATGATTCAATTCATGATTCATGATTCAAATTATGATTCATGATTCATGATTCATGATTCAATTCATGATTCATGATTCAATTCATGATTCATGATTCATGATTCAATTCATGATTCAAATCATGATTCAATTCATGATTCATGATTCATGATTCAATTCATGATTCATGAATCATGATTCAATTCATGATTCGATTCATGATTCAATTCATGATTCAATTCATGATTCATGATTCGATTTATGATTCATGATTCATGATTCAATTCATGATTAATGATTCAAGTCATGATTCAATTCATGATTCAATTCATGATTCAATTCATAATTCATGATTCGATTCATGAGTCATGATTCATTTTATGATTTCATGATTCAATTCATGATTCATGATTCGATTCATGATTCATGATTCAATTCATGATTCATGATTCGATTCATGATTCTTGATTCATGATTCATGATTTGATTCATGATTCAATTTATGATTCATGATTCATGATTCATGATTCAATTCATGATTCATAATTAATGATTCAATTCATGATTCATGATTCAATTCATGATTCATGATTTATGATTCAATTCATGATTCATGATTCATGATTCAATTCATGATTCATAATTTATGATTTATGATTCAATTCATGATTCATGATTCATGATTCAATTCATGATTCAAGATTCAATTCATGATTCGATTTATGATTCAATTCATGATTCGATTCATGATTTAATTCATGATTCATGATTCGATTTATGATTCATGATTCATGATTCAATTCATGATTATTGATTCAAGTCAAGATTCAATTCATGATTCAATTCATGATTCATGATTCAAATTATGATTCATGATTCTATTCATAATTCGATTCCTGATTCAATTCATGATTCATGATTCAATTCATGATTCATAATTCATGATTCATGATTTTATTCATGATCCATGATTCAATTCATGATTCATGATTCATGATTCAATTCATGATTCATGATTCAATTCATGATTCAATTCATGATTCATGATTCGATTCATGATTCATGATTCATGATTCAATTTATGATTCATGATTCATGATTCGATTCATGATTCATGATTCATGATTTAATTCATGATCCATGATTCATGATTCAATTCATGATTCATGATTCGATTCATGATTCTTGATTCATGATTCATGATTCTATTCATGATTCATGATTAAATTCATGATTCAATTCATGATTCAATTCATGATTCATGATTCAATTTATGATTCGTGATTCAAATCATGATTCAATTCATGATTCATGATTCGATTCATGAGTCATGATTCATTTCATGATTCAGTTCATGATTCCTGATTGGATTCATAATTCATGATTCAATTCATGATTCATGATTCAATTCATGATTCATAATTCATGATTCATGATTCAATTCATGATCCATGATTCATGATTCGATTCATGATTCGATTCATGATTCAATTCATGATTCAATTCATGATTCATGATTCGATTTATGATTCATGATTCATGATTCAAGTCATGACTCAATTTATGATTCAATTCATGATTCATGATTCAATTCATGATTCAATTCATAATTCATGATTCGATTCATGAGTCATGATTCATTTCATGATTTCATGATTCAATTCATGATTCATGATTCGATTCATGATTCATGATTCAATTCATATTCATGATTCGATTCATGATTCTTGATTCATGATTCATGATTTGATTCATGATTCAATTTATGATTCATGATTCATGATTCATGATTCAATTCATGATTCATAATTAATGATTCGATTCATGATTCATGATTCAATTCATGATTCATGATTTATGATTCAATTCATGATTCATGATTCATGATTCAATTCATGATTCATAATTCATGATTCATGATTCAATTCATGATTCATGATTCATGATTCAATTCATTATTCATGATTCAATTCATGATTCGATTCATGATTCAATTCATGATTCGATTCATGATTCAATTCATGATTCATGATTCGATTTATGATTCATGATTCATGATTCAATTCATGATTAATGATTCAAGTCATGATTCAATTCATGATTCAATTCATGATTCATGATTCAATTCATGATTCAATTCATGATTCATGATTCGATTCATGAGTCATGATTCATTTCATGATTCAGTTCATGATTCCTGATTGGATTCATAATTCATGATTCAATTCTTGATTCATGATTCAATTTATGATTCATGATGCAATTCATGATTTGATTCCTGATTCAATTCATGATTCAATTCATGATTCATAATTCATGATTCATGATTCAATTCATGATCCATGATTCAATTCATGATTCATGATTCATGATTCAATTCATGATTCAATTCATGATTCATGATTCGATTCATGATTCATGATTCATGATTCAATTTATGATTCATGATTCATGATTCAATTCATGATTCATGATTCAATTCAGAATTCATGATTCAATTCATGATTCAATTCATGATTCATGATTGGATTCATGATTCATGATTTTATCCATGATTTAATTCATGATTCATGATTCCTGATTCGATTCATGATTCATGATTCAATTCATGATTCATGATTCATGATTTAATTCATGATTCATGATTCATGATTCATGATTCAATTTATGATTCATGATTCATGATTCGATTCATGATTCATGATTCAATTCATAATTCATGATTCAATTCATGATTCAATTCATGATTCATGATTCGATTCATGATTCATGATTCATGATTCAATTTATGATTCATGATTCATGATTCATGATTCGATTCATGATTCATGATTCAATTCATAATTCATGATTCAATTCATGATTCATGATTCGATTCATGATTCATGATTCATGATTCAATTTATGATTCATGATTCATGATTCGATTCATGATTCATGATTCATGATTCAATTCATGATTCATGATTCGATTCATGATTCTTGATTCATGATTCATGATTCTATTCATGATTCATGATTAAATTCATGATTCAATTCATGATTCAATTCATGATTTATGATTCAGTTCATGATTCATGATTCGATTCATGAGTCATGATTCATTTCATGATTCAGTTCATGATTCCTGATTGGATTCATAATTCATGATTCAATTCATGATTCATGATTCAAATTATGATTCATGATTCAATTCATGATTCGATTCCTGATTCAATTCATGATTCATGATTCAATTCATGATTCATAATTCATGATTCATGATTCAATTCATGATCAATGATTCAATTCATGATTCATGATTCAATTCATGATTCAATTCATGATTCATGATTCGATTCATGATTCATGATTCATGATTCAATTTATGATTCATGATTCATGATTCATGATTCATGATTCGATTCATGATTCATGATTCAATTCATGATTCATGATTCATGATTCAATTCATGATTCGATTCATGATTCAATTCATGATTCAATTCATGATTCATGATTCATGATTCAATTCATGATTCATAATTCATGATTCATGATTCAATTCATGATTTATAATTCATGATTCAATTCATGATTCATGATTCAATTCATGATTTATGATTTGATTCATGATTCATTATTCAATTCATGATTCATGATTCATGAATCAATTCATGATTCATGATTCAATTCATGATTCATGATTCATGATTCAATTCATGATTCAAATCATGATTCAATTCATGATTCATGATTCATGATTCAATTCATGATTCATGAATCATGATTCAATTCATGATTCGATTCATGATTCAATTCATGATTCAATTCATGATTCATGATTCGATTTATGATTCATGATTCATGATTCAATTCATGATTAATGATTCAAGTCATGATTCAATTCATGATTCAATTCATGATTCAATTCATAATTCATGATTCGATTCATGAGTCATGATTCATTTTATGATTTCATGATTCAATTCATGATTCATGATTCGATTCATGATTCATGATTCAATTCATGATTCATGATTCGATTCATGATTCTTGATTCATGATTCATGATTTGATTCATGATTCAATTTATGATTCATGATTCATGATTCATGATTCAATTCATGATTCATAATTAATGATTCAATTCATGATTCATGATTCAATTCATGATTCATGATTTATGATTCAATTCATGATTCATGATTCATGATTCAATTCATGATTCATAATTTATGATTTATGATTCAATTCATGATTCATGATTCATGATTCAATTCATGATTCAAGATTCAATTCATGATTCGATTTATGATTCAATTCATGATTCGATTCATGATTTAATTCATGATTCATGATTCGATTTATGATTCATGATTCATGATTCAATTCATGATTATTGATTCAAGTCAAGATTCAATTCATGATTCAATTCATGATTCATGATTCAAATTATGATTCATGATTCTATTCATAATTCGATTCCTGATTCAATTCATGATTCATGATTCAATTCATGATTCATATTTCATGATTCATGATTCTATTCATGATCCATGATTCAATTCATGATTCATGATTCATGATTCAATTCATGATTCATGATTCAATTCATGATTCAATTCATGATTCATGATTCGATTCATGATTCATGATTCATGATTCAATTTATGATTCATGATTCATGATTCATGATTCGATTCATGATTCATGATTCATGATTTAATTCATGATTCATGATTCATGATTCAATTCATGATTCATGATTCGATTCATGATTCTTGATTCATGATTCATGATTCTATTCATGATTCATGATTAAATTCATGATTCAATTCATGATTCAATTCATGATTCATGATTCAATTTATGATTCATGATTCAAATCATGATTCAATTCATGATTCATGATTCGATTCATGAGTCATGATTCATTTCATGATTCAGTTCATGATTCCTGATTGGATTCATAATTCATGATTCAAATTATGATTCATGATTCAATTCATGATTCGATTCCTGATTCAATTCATTATTCATGATTCAATTCATGATTCATAATTCATGATTCATGATTCAATTCATGATCCATGATTCATGATTCGATTCATGATTCGATTCATGATTCAATTCATGATTCAATTCATGATTCATGATTCGATTTATGATTCATGATTCATGATTCAAGTCATGACTCAATTTATGATTCAATTCATGATTCATGATTCAATTCATGATTCAATTCATAATTCATGATTCGATTCATGAGTCATGATTCATTTCATGATTTCATGATTCAATTCATGATTCATGATTCGATTCATGATTCATGATTCAATTCATATTCATGATTCGATTCATGATTCTTGATTCATGATTCATGATTTGATTCATGATTCAATTTATGATTCATGATTCATGATTCATGATTCAATTCATGATTCATAATTAATGATTCGATTCATGATTCATGATTCAATTCATGATTCATGATTTATGATTCAATTCATGATTCATGATTCATGATTCAATTCATGATTCATAATTCATGATTCATGATTCAATTCATGATTCATGATTCATGATTCAATTCATTATTCATGATTCAATTCATGATTTGATTCATGATTCAATTCATGATTCGATTCATGATTCAATTCATGATTCATGATTCGATTTATGATTCATGATTCATGATTCAATTCATGATTGATGATTCAAGTCATGATTCAATTCATGATTCAATTCATGATTCATGATTCAATTCATGATTCAATTCATGATTCATGATTCGATTCTTGAGTCATGATTCATTTCATGATTCAGTTCATGATTCCTGATTGGATTCATAATTCATGATTCAATTCTTGATTCATGATTCAATTTATGATTCATGATGCAATTCATGATTTGATTCCTGATTCAATTCATGATTCAATTCATGATTCATAATTCATGATTCATGATTCAATTCATGATCCATGATTCAATTCATGATTCATGATTCATGATTCAATTCATGATTCAATTCATGATTCATGATTCGATTCATGATTCATGATTCATGATTCAATTTATGATTCATGATTCATGATTCAATTCATGATTCATGATTCAATTCAGAATTCATGATTCAATTCATGATTCAATTCATGATTCATGATTGGATTCATGATTCATGATTTTATCCATGATTTAATTCATGATTCATGATTCCTGATTCGATTCATGATTCATGATTCAATTCATGATTCATGATTCATGATTTAATTCATGATTCATGATTCATGATTCATGATTCAATTTATGATTCATGATTCATGATTCATGATTCAATTCATGATTCATAATTAATGATTCGATTCATGATTCATGATTCAATTCATAATTCATGATTCAATTCATGATTCAATTCATGATTCATGATTCGATTCATGATTCATGATTCATGATTCAATTTATGATTCATGATTCATGATTCATGATTCGATTCATGATTCATGATTCAATTCATAATTCATGATTCAATTCACGATTCAATTCATGATTCATGATTCGATTCATGATTCATGATTCATGATTCAATTTATGATTCATGATTCATGATTCATGATTCGATTCATGATTCATGATTCATGATTCAATTCATGATTCATGATTCTTGATTCATGATTCATGATTCTATTCATGATTCATGATTAAATTCATGATTCAATTCATGATTCAATTCATGATTCATGATTCAATTTATGATTCATGATTCAGTTCATGATTCATGATTCGATTCATGAGTCATGATTCATTTCATGATTCAGTTCATGATTCCTGATTGGATTCATAATTCATGATTCAATTCATGATTCATGATTCAAATTATGATTCATGATTCAATTCATGATTCGATTCCTGATTCAATTCATGATTCATGATTCATGATTCAATTCATGATTCATGATTCAATTCATGATTCAATTCATGATTCATGATTCGATTCATGATTCATGATTCATGATTCAATTTATGATTCATGATTCATGATTCATGATTCATGATTCGATTCATGATTCATGATTCAATTCATGATTCATGATTCATGATTCAATTCATGATTCGATTCATGATTCATGATTCATGATTCAATTCATGATTCATGATTCAATTCATGATTCAATTCATGATTCATGATTCGATTCATGATTCATGATTCATGATTCAATTTATGATTCATGATTCATGATTCATGATTCATGATTCGATTCATGATTCATGATTCAATTCATGATTCATGATTCATGATTCAATTCATGATTCGATTCATGATTCAATTCATGATTCAATTCATGATTCAATTCATGATTCATGATTCGATTTATGATTCATGATTCATGATTCAATTCATGATTAATGATTCAAGTCATGACTCAATTCATGATTCAATTCATGATTCATGATTCAATTCATGATTCATGATTCAATTCATGATTCAATTCATAATTCATGATTAGATTCATGAGTCATGATTCATTTCATGATTTCATGATTCAATTCATGATTCATGATTCGATTCATGATTCATGATTCAATTCATGATTCATGATTCGATTCATGATTCTTGATTCATGATTCATGATTTGATTCATGATTCAATTTATGATTCATGATTCATGATTCATGATTCGATTCATGATTCATAATTAATGATTCGATTCATGATTCATGATTCAATTCATGATTCATGATTCATGATTCAATTCATGATTCATGATTCATGATTCAATTCATGATTCATAATTCATGATTCATGATTCAATTCATGATTCATGATTCAATTCATTATTCATGATTCAATTCATGATTCGATTCATGATTCAATTCATGATTCGATTCATGATTCAATTCATGATTCATGATTCGATTTATGATTCATGATTCATGATTCAATTCATGATTAATGATTCAAGTCATGATTCAATTCATGATTCAATTCATGATTCATGATTCAATTCATGATTCATGATTCAATTCATGATTCAATTCATGATTCATGATTCGATTCATGAGTCATGATTCATTTCATGATTCAGTTCATGATTCCTGATTGGATTCATAATTCATGATTCAATTCTTGATTCATGATTCAAATTATGATTCATGATGCAATTCATGATTTGATTCCTGATTCAATTCATGATTCAATTCATGATTCATAATTCATGATTCATAATTCAATTCATGATCCATGATTCAATTCATGAATCATGATTCATGATTCAATTCATGATTCAATTCATGATTCATGATTCGATTCATGATTCATGATTCATGATTCAATTTATGATTCATGATTCATGATTCAATTCATGATTCATGATTCAATTCATAATTCATGATTCAATTCATGATTCAATTCATGATTCATGATTGGATTCATGATTCATGATTTTATCCATGATTTAATTCATGATTCATGATTCGATTCATGATTCATGATTCAATTCATGATTCATGATTCATGATTCATGATTTAATTCATGATTCATGATTCATGATTCATGATTCAATTTATGATTCATGATTCATGATTCATGATTCAATTCATGATTCATAATTAATGATTCGATTCATGATTCATGATTCAATTCATAATTCATGATTCAATTCATGATTCAATTCATGATTCATGATTGGATTCATGATTCATGATTTTATCCATGATTTAATTCATGATTCATGATTCCTGATTCGATTCATGATTCATGATTCAATTCATGATTCATGATTCATGATTCAAGATTTAATTCATGATTCATGATTCATGATTCATGATTCAAATTATGATTCATGATTCATGATTCAATTCATGATTCATAATTAATGATTTGATTCATGATTCATGATTCAATTCATAATTCATGATTCATGATTCAATTCATGATTAATGATTGGATTTATGATTCATAATTCATGATTCAATTCATGATTCATCATTCATGATTCAATTCATGATTCATGATTCATCATTCAATTCATGATTCAATTCATGATTCATGCTTCAATTTATGATTCATGATTCATGATTTATGATTCAATTCATGATTCATGATTCAATTGATGATTCAATTCATGATTCATGATTCATGATTCAATTGATGATTCAATTCATGAATCATGATTCGATTTATGATTTATGATTCATGATTCATTTCATGATTCATGATTCGATTCATGATTCTTGATTCATGATTCATGATTCATGATTTAATTCATGATTTATGATTCATGATTCAATTCATGATTCATGATTTGATTCATGATTCAATTCATGATTCAATTCATGATTCATGATTCATGATTCAATTCATGATTCATGAATCATGATTCAATTCATGATTCGATTCATGATTCAATTCATGATTCAATTCATGATTCATGATTTGATTTATGATTCATGATTCAAGTCATGATTAATGATTTAAGTCATGATTCAATTCATGATTCAATACATGATTAATGATTTAAGTCATGATTCAATTCATGATTCAATTCATGATTCATGATTCAATTCATGATTCAATTCATAATTCATGATTCGATTCATGAGTCATGATTCATTTCATGATTTCATGATTCGATTCATGATTCATGATTCAATTCATGATTCATGATTCGATTCATGATTCATGATTCAATTCATGATTCATGATTCGATTCATGATTCTTGATTCATGATTTGATTCATGATTCAATTTATGATTCATGATTCATGATTCAATTCATGATTCATAATTAATGATTTGATTCATGATTCATGATTCAATTCATGATTCATGATTCATGATTCAATTCATGATTCATGATTCAATTCATGATTCATGATTCATGATTCAATTCATGATTCATGATTCATGATTCAATTCATGATTCATGATTCAATTCATGATTCGATTCATGATTCAATTCCTGATTCGATTCATGATTCAATTCATGATTAATGATTCGATTTATGATTCATGATTCATGATTCAATTCATGATTAATGATTCAAGTCATGATTCAATTCATGATTCAATTCATGATTCATGATTCAATTCATGATTCAATTCATGATTCATGATTCGATTCATGAGTCATGATTCATTTCATGATTCAGTTCATGATTCCTGATTGGATTCATAATTCATGATTCAATTCATGATTCATGATTCAAATTATGATTCATGATTCATGATTCATGATTCAATTCATGATTCATGATTCAATTCATGATTCATAATTCATGATTCATGATTCAATTCATGATCCATGATTCAATTCATGATTCATGATTCATGATTCAATTCACGATTCTTGATTCGATTCATGATTCTTGATTCATGATTCATGATTCTATTCATGATTCATGATTAAATTCATGATTCATGATTCGATTCATGATTCAATTCATGATTCATGATTCAATTTATGATTCATGATTCATGATTCAATTCATGATTCAATTCATGATTCTTGATTCAATTCATGATTCATGATTCAATTCATGATTCATGATTCAATTTATGATTCATGATTCATGATTCAATTCATGATTTATGATTCATGATTCAATTCATGATTTATAATTCATGATTCATGATTCAATTCATAATTCATAATTTATGATTCATAATTCAATTCATGATTCATGATTCAATTCATGATTCATTATTCAATTCATGATTCATTATTCAATTCATGATTCATGATTCAATTCATGATTCATGATCCAATTCATGATTCATGATTTAATTCATGATTCAATTCCTGATTCAATTCATGATTCATGATTCAATTCATGATTCATGATTCATCATTCAATTCATGATTCATGATTCAATTCATGATTCAATTCATGATTCAATTCATGATTCAATTCATGATTCATCATTCAATTCATGATTCATGATTCAATTCATGATTTAATTCATGATTCAATTCATGATTCATGATTCAATTCATAATTCATGAATCAATTCATGATTCATGATTCGATTCATGATTCATGATTTTATCCATGATTTAATTCATGATTCATGATTCCTGATTCAATTCATGATTCATGATTTAATTCATGATTCATGATTCAATTTATGATTCATGATTCATGATTCATGATTCAATTCATGATTAATGATTCAAGTCATGATTCAATTCATGATTCAATTCATGATTCATGATTCAATTCATGATTCAATTCATGATTCATGATTCGATTCATGAGTCATGATTCATTTCATGATTCAGTTCATGATTCCTGATTGGATTCATAATTCATGATTCAATTCTTGATTCATGATTCAAATTATGATTCATGATGCAATTCATGATTTGATTCCTGATTCAATTCATGATTCAATTCATGATTCATAATTCATGATTCATAATTCAATTCATGATCCATGATTCAATTCATGAATCATGATTCATGATTCAATTCATGATTCAATTCATGATTCATGATTCGATTCATGATTCATGATTCATGATTCAATTTATGATTCATGATTCATGATTCAATTCATGATTCATGATTCAATTCATAATTCATGATTCAATTCATGATTCAATTCATGATTCATGATTGGATTCATGATTCATGATTTTATCCATGATTTAATTCATGATTCATGATTCCTGATTCGATTCATGATTCATGATTCAATTCATGATTCATGATTCATGATTCATGATTTAATTCATGATTCATGATTCATGATTCATGATTCAATTTATGATTCATGATTCATGATTCATGATTCAATTCATGATTCATAATTAATGATTCGATTCATGATTCATGATTCAATTCATAATTCATGATTCAATTCATGATTCAATTCATGATTCATGATTGGATTCATGATTCATGATTTTATCCATGATTTAATTCATGATTCATGATTCCTGATTCGATTCATGATTCATGATTCAATTCATGATTCATGATTCATGATTCAAGATTTAATTCATGATTCATGATTCATGATTCATGATTCAAATTATGATTCATGATTCATGATTCATGATTCAATTCATGATTCATAATTAATGATTCGATTCATGATTCATGATTCAATTCATAATTCATGATTCATGATTCAATTCATGATTAATGATTGGATTTATGATTCATAATTCATGATTCAATTCATGATTCATCATTCATGATTCAATTCATGATTCATGATTCATCATTCAATTCATGATTCAATTCATGATTCATGCTTCAATTTATGATTCATGATTCATGATTTATGATTCAATTCATGATTCATGATTCAATTGATGATTCAATTCATGATTCATGATTCATGATTCAATTGATGATTCAATTCATGAATCATGATTCGATTTATGATTTATGATTCATGATTCATTTCATGATTCATGATTCGATTCATGATTCATGATTCAATGATGATTCAATTCATGAATCATGATTCGATTTATGATTTATGATTCATGATTCATTTCATGATTCATGATTCGATTCATGATTCTTGATTCATGATTCATGATTCGATTCATGATTCATGATTTAATTCATGATTTATGATTCATGATTCAATTCATGATCATGATTTGATTCATGATTCAATTCATGATTCAATTCATGATTCATGATTCATGATTCAATTCATGATTCATGAATCATGATTCAATTCATGATTCGATTCATGATTCAATTCATGATTCAATTCATGATTCATGATTTGATTTATGATTCATGATTCAAGTCATGATTAATGATTTAAGTCATGATTCAATTCATGATTCAATACATGATTAATGATTTAAGTCATGATTCAATTCATGATTCAATTCATGATTCATGATTCAATTCATGATTCAATTCATAATTCATGATTCGATTCATGAGTCATGATTCATTTCATGATTTCATGATTCGATTCATGATTCATGATTCAATTCATGATTCATGATTCGATTCATGATTCATGATTCAATTCATGATTCATGATTCGATTCATGATTCTTGATTCATGATTTGATTCATGATTCAATTTATGATTCATGATTCATGATTCAATTCATGATTCATAATTAATGATTTGATTCATGATTCATGATTCAATTCATGATTCATGATTCATGATTCAATTCATGATTCATGATTCATGATTCAATTCATGATTCATGATTCAATTCATGATTCATGATTCATGATTCAATTCATGATTCATGATTCATGATTCAATTCATGATTCGATTCATGATTCAATTCCTGATTCGATTCATGATTCAATTCATGATTCATGATTCGATTTATGATTCATGATTCATGATTCAATCATGATTAATGATTCAAGTCATGATTCAATTCATGATTCAATTCATGATTCATGATTCAATTCATGATTCAATTCATGATTCATGATTCGATTCATGAGTCATGATTCATTTCATGATTCAGTTCATGATTCCTGATTGGATTCATAATTCATGATTCAATTCATGATTCATGATTCAAATTATGATTCATAATTCATGATTCATGATTCAATTCATGATTCATGATTCAATTCATGATTCATAATTCATGATTCATGATTCAATTCATGATCCATGATTCAATTCATGATTCATGATTCATGATTCAATTCACGATTCTTGATTCGATTCATGATTCTTGATTCATGATTCATGATTCTATTCATGATTCATGATTAAATTCATGATTCATGATTCGATTCATGATTCAATTCATGATTCATGATTCAATTTATGATTCATGATTCATGATTCAATTCATGATTCAATTCATGATTCTTGATTCAATTCATGATTCATGATTCAATTCATGATTCATGATTCAATTTATGATTCATGATTCATGATTCAATTCATGATTTATGATTCATGATTCAATTCATGATTTATAATTCATGATTCATGATTCAATTCATAATTCATAATTTATGATTCATAATTCAATTCATGATTCATGATTCAATTCATGATTCATTATTCAATTCATGATTCATTATTCAATTCATGATTCATGATTCATGATTCAATTCATGATTCATGATCCAATTCATGATTCATGATTTAATTCATGATTCAATTCCTGATTCAATTCATGATTCATGATTCAATTCATGATTCATGATTCATCATTCAATTCATGATTCATGATTCAATTCATGATTCAATTCATGATTCAATTCATGATTCAATTCATGATTCATCATTCAATTCATGATTCATGATTCAATTCATGATTCAATTCATGATTCAATTCATGATTCATGATTCAATTCATAATTCATGATTCAATTCATGATTCATGATTCGATTCATGATTCATGATTTTATCCATGATTTAATTCATGATTCATGATTCCTGATTCAATTCATGATTCATGATTTAATTCATGATTCATGATTCATGATTCAATTTATGATTCATGATTCATGATTCATGATTCATGATTCAATTCATGATTCATAATTAATGATTCGATTCATGATTCATGATTCAATTCATGATTCATCATTCATGATTCAATTCATGATTCATGATTCATCATTCAATTCATGATTCATCATTCAATTCATGATTCATGATTCATGATTTATGATTCAATTCATGATTCATGATTCAATTCATGATTCATGATTCAATTGATGATTGAATTCATGAATCATGATTCGATTTATGATTTATGATTCATGATTCATTTCATGATTCATGATTCGATTCATGATTCTTGATTCATGATTCATGATTCGATTCATGATTCATGATTCAATTCATGATTTATGATTCATGATTCAATTCATGATTCATGATTTGATTCATGATTCTTGATTCATGATTCATGATTCATGATTCATGATTGGATTCATGATTCATGATTCAATTCATGATTCATGATTCATGATTCATGATTCAATTCATGATTCATGATTCATGATTCAGTTCATGATTCATGATTCAATTCATGATTTGATTAATGATTCAATTCATGATTTGATTCATGATTCATGATTTATGATTCATGATTCAAATACTGATTCATGATTCATGATTCGATTCATGATTCATGCTTCAATTCATGATTCATGTTTCAATTCTTGATTCATAATTCATGATTCATGATTCAATTCATGATTCATGATTTATGATTTGATTCATGATTCATGATTCAATTCATGATTCATGAATCAATTCATGATTCATGATTCATGATTCAATTCATGATTCGATTCATGATTCATGATTCAATTCATGATTTATGATTTGATTCATGATTCAATTCATGATTCATGAATCAATTCATGATTCCTGATTCATGATTCAATTCATGATTCATGAATCAATTCATGATTCCTGATTCATGATTCAATTCATGATTCATAATTCATGATTCATGATTCAATTCATGATTCATGATTCATGATTCAATTCATGATTCAATTCATGATTCATGATTCATGATTCAATTCATGATTCAATTCATGATTCATGATTCAATTCATGATTCATAATTCATGATTCATGATTCAATTCATGATTTATAATTCATGATTCATGATTCAATTCATGATTCGATTCATGATTCAATTCATGAATCATGATTCGATTTTTGATTCATGATTCATGATTCATTTCATGATTCATGATTCGATTCATGATTCTTGAATCATGATTCATGATTCGATTCATGATCCAATTCATGATTCATGATTCATGATTCAATTCATGATTCATGATTCAATCCATGATTCAATTCATGATTCAATTCATGATTCATGATTTGTGATTCAATTTATGATTCAATTCATGATTTATGATTCAATTTATGATTCATGATTAATGATTCAATTCATGATTCAATTCATGATTCATGATTCATGATTCTTGATTCAATTAATGATTCATGATTCATGATTCAATTCATGATTTATAATTCATGATTCATGATTCAATTCATGATTAATGATTCAATTCATGATTCATGATTCATAATTCATGATTCATGATTCATGATTCAATTCATAATTCATAATTCATGATTCATGATTCATTTCATGATTCATGATTCAATTCATGATTCATGATTCATGATTCAATTCATGATTCATGATTCAATTTATGATTCATGATTCAATTCATGATTCAATTCCTGATTCAATTGATGATTCATGATTCAATTCTTGATTCATGATTCATGATTTAATTCATGATTCATGATTCATGATTCATTTCATGATTCAATTCATGATTCAATTCATGATTCATGATTCAATTCATAATTCATGATTCAACTCATGATTCAATTCATGATTCCTGATTGGATTCATGATTCATGATTTGATTCATGATTCATGCTTCAATTCATGATTCATGATTCAATTCTTGATTCATAATTCATGATTCATGATTAAATTCATGATTCATGATTTATGATTTGATTCATGATTCATGCTTCAATTCATGATTCATGATTCAATTCATGATTCATGATTCATGATTCAATTCATGATTCATAATTCATGATTCATGATTCAATTCATGATTCATGATTCAATTCTTGATTCATAATTCATGATTCAATTCATGATTCATGCTTCAATTCATGATTCATGATTCAATTCTTGATTCATAATTCATGATTCATGATTCAATTCATGATTTATGATTTGATTCATGATTCATTATTCAATTCATGATTCATGATTCATGAATCAATTCATGATTCATGATTCATAATTCAATTCATGATTCATAATTCATTATTCATGATTCAATTCATGATTTATAATTCATGATTCAATTCATGATTCGTGATTCAATTCATAATTCGATTCATGATTCAATTCATGAATCATGATTCGATTTATGATTTATGATTCATGATTCATTTCATGATTCATGATTCGATTCATGATTCTTGATTCATGATTCATGATTCGATTCATGATTCATGATTCAATTCTTGATTCATAATTCATGATTCATGATTAAATTCATGATTCATGATTTATGATTTGATTCATGATTCATGCTTCAATTCATGATTCATGATTCAATTCATGATTCATGATTCATGATTCAATTCATGATTCATAATTCATGATTCATGATTCAATTCATGATTCATGATTCAATTCTTGATTCATAATTCATGATTCAATTCATGATTCATGCTTCAATTCATGATTCATGATTCAATTCTTGATTCATAATTCATGATTCATGATTCAATTCATGATTTATGATTTGATTCATGATTCATTATTCAATTCATGATTCATGATTCATGAATCAATTCATGATTCATGATTCATGATTCAATTCATGATTCATAATTCATTATTCATGATTCAATTCATGATTTATAATTCATGATTCAATTCATGATTCGTGATTCAATTCATAATTCGATTCATGATTCAATTCATGAATCATGATTCGATTTATGATTTATGATTCATGATTCATTTCATGATTCATGATTCGATTCATGATTCTTGATTCATGATTCATGATTCGATTCATGATTCATGATTCAATTCATGATTTATGATTCATGATTCAATTCATGATTCATGATTTGATTCATGATTCTTGATTCATGAATCATGAATTGATTCATGATTCATGAATCATGAATTGAATAATGAATCATGATTCATGATTCAATTCATGATTCATGATTCATGATTCAATTCATGATTCATGATTCAATTCATGATTCATGATTCAATTCATGATTTGATTAATGATTCAATTCATGATTCCATTCATGATTCATGATTCATGATTCATGATTCAAATTATGATTCATGATTCATGATTCAATTCATGATTCATGATTCAATTCATGATTCATGATTCATGATTCAAATCATGATTCATGATTAATGATTCGATTCATGATTCATGCTTCAATTCATGATTCATGATTCATGATTTAATTCATGATTCATAATTCATGATTCATGATTCAATTCATGATTCATGATTCATGATTCAATTCATGATTCATGATTCATGATTCAATTCATGATTCATGATTCATGATTCAATTCATGATTCATAATTCATGATTCAAGATTCAATTCATGATTTATAATTCATGATTCAATTCATGATTCATGATTCAATTCATGATTCGATTCATGATTCAATTCATGATTCGATTCATGATTCAATTCATGAATCATGATTCGATTTATGATTCATGATTCATGATTCAATTCATGATTCATGATTCATGATTCAATTCATGATTCATGATTCAATTCATGATTCAATTCATGATTCAATTCATGATTCATGATTTATGATTCAATTTATGATTCAATTCATGATTTATGATTCAATTTATGATTCATGATTAATGATTCAATTCATGATTCAATTCATGATTCATAATTTATGGTTCTTGATTCAATTAATGATTCATGATTCATGATTCAATTCATGATTCATAATTCATGATTCATGATTCAATTCATGATTCATGATTCAATTCATGATTCATGATTCATGATTCATAATTCATGATTCATGATTCATTTCATAATTCATAATTCATGATTTATGATTCAATTCATGATTCATGAGTCAATTCATGATTCATGATTCATGATTCAATTCATGATTCATGATTCAATTTATGATTCATGATTCAATTCATGATTTAATTCCTGATTCAATTGATGATTCATGATTCAATTCTTGATTCATGATTCATGATTCAATTCATGATTCATGATTCATGATTCAATTCATGATTTAATTCATGATTCAATTCATGATTCATGATTCAATTCATAATTCATGATTCAACTCATGATTCAATTCATGATTCCTGATTGGATTCATGATTCATGATTCGATTCATGATTCATGCTTCAATTCATGATTCATGATTCAATTCTTGATTCATGATTTATGATTTGATTCATGATTCATGCTTCAATTCATGATTCATGATTCAATTTATGATTCATGATTCATGATTCAATTCATGATTCATAATTCATGATTCATGATTCAATTCATGATTCATGATTCATGATTCAATTTTTGATTCATAATTCATGATTCAATTCATGATTCATGATTCGATTCATGATTCATGCTTCAATTCATGATTCATGATTCAATTCTTGATTCATAATTCATGATTCATGATTCAATTCATGATTTATGATTTGATTCATGATTCATGATTCAATTCATGATTCATGATTCATGAATCAATTCATGATTCATGATTCATGATTAAATTCATGATTCATAATTCATGATTCATGATTCAATTCATCATTCATGATTCATGATTCAATTCATGATTCAATTCATGATTCATGATTCATGATTCAATTCATAATTCATGATTCATGATTCAATTCATGATTCATAATTCATGATTCATGATTCAATTCATGATTTATAATTCATGATTCAATTCATGATTCATGATTCAATTCATGATTTATGATTGATTCATGATTCATTATTCAATTCATGATTCATGATTCATGAATCAATTCATGATTCATGATTCATAATTCATTATTCATGATTCAATTCATGATTTATAATTCATGATTCAATTCATGATTCGTGATTCAATTCATAATTCGATTCATGATTCAATTCATGAATCATGATTCGATTTATGATTTATGATTCATGATTCATTTCATGATTCATGATTCGATTCATGATTCTTGATTCATGATTCATGATTCGATTCATGATTCATGATTCAATTCATGATTTATGATTCATGATTCAATTCATGATTCATGATTTGATTCATGATTCTTGATTCATGATTCATGATTGGATTCATGATTCATGATTCAATTCATGATTCATGATTCATGATTCATGATTCAATTCATGATTCATGATTCATGATTCAATTCATGATTCATGATTCAATTCATGATTCATGATTCAATTCATGATTTGATTAATGATTCAATTCATGATTCCATTCATGATTCATGATTCATGATTCATGATTCAAATTATGATTCATGATTCATGATTCAATTCATGATTCATGATTCATGATTCAATTCATGATTCATGATTCATGATTCAAATCATGATTCATATGATTCGATTCATGATTCATGCTTCAATTCATGATTCATGATTCATGATTTAATTCATGATTCATAATTCATGATTCATGATTCAATTCATGATTCATGATTCATGATTCAATTCATGATTCATGATTCATGATTCAATTCATGATTCATAATTCATGATTCAAGATTCAATTCATGATTTATAATTCATGATTCAATTCATGATTCATGATTCAATTCATGATTCGATTCATGATTGAATTCATGAATCATGATTCGATTTATGATTCATGATTCATGATTCAATTCATGATTCATGATTCATGATTCAATTCATGATTCATGATTCAATTCATGATTCAATTCATGATTCAATTCATGATTCATGATTTATGATTCAATTTATGATTCAATTCATGATTTATGATTCAATTTATGATTCATGATTAATGATTCAATTCATGATTCAATTCATGATTCATAATTTATGGTTCTTGATTCAATTAATGATTCATGATTCAATTCATGATTCATGATTCATGATTCATAATTCATGATTCATGATTCAATTCATAATTCATAATTCATGATTTATGATTCAATTCATGATTCATGATTCAATTCATGATTCATGATTCATGATTCATAATTCATGATTCATGATTCAATTCATAATTCATAATTCATGATTTATGATTCAATTCATGATTCATGATTCAATTCATGATTCATGATTCATGATTCAATTCATGATTCATGATTCAATTTATGATTCATGATTCAATTCATGATTTAATTCCTGATTCAATTGATGATTCATGATTCAATTCTTGATTCATGATTCATGATTCAATTCATGATTCATGATTCATGATTCAATTCATGATTTAATTCATGATTCAATTCATGATTCATGATTCAATTCATAATTCATGATTCAACTCATGATTCAATTCATGATTCCTGATTGGATTCATGATTCATGATTCGATTCATGATTCATGCTTCAATTCATGATTCATGATTCAATTCTTGATTCATAATTCATGATTCATGATTCAATTCATGATTCATGATTTATGATTTGATTCATGATTCATGATTCAATTTATGATTCATGATTCATGATTCAATTCATGATTCATAATTCATGATTCATGATTCAATTCATGATTCATGATTCATGATTCAATTTTTGATTCATAATTCATGATTCAATTCATGATTCATGATTCATGATTCGATTCATGATTCATGCTTCAATTCATGATTCATGATTCAATTCTTGATTCATAATTCATGATTCATGATTCAATTCATGATTTATGATTTGATTCATGATTCATGATTCAATTCATGATTCATGAATCATGAATCAATTCATGATTCATGATTCATGATTAAATTCATGATTCATAATTCATGATTCATGATTCAATTCATGATTCATGATTCATGATTCAATTCATGATTCAATTCATGATTCATGATTCATGATTCAATTCATGATTCATGATTCAATTCATGATTCATAATTCATGATTCATGATTCAATTCATGATTTATAATTCATGATTCAATTCATGATTCATGATTCAATTTATAATTCGATTCATGATTCAATTCATGAATCATGATTCGATTTATGATTTATGATTCATGATTCATTTCATGATTCATGATTCGATTCATGATTCTTGATTCATGATTCATGATTCAATTCATGATTCATGATTCAATTCATGATTTATGATCCATGATTCAATTCATGATTCATGATTTGATTCATGATTCTTGATTCATGATTCATGATTGGATTCATGATTCATGATTCAATTCATGATTCATGATTCATGATTCAATTCATGATTCATGATTCATGATTCAATTCATGATTCATGATTCATGATTCAATTCATGATTCATGATTCAATTCATGATTTGATTAATGATTCAATTCATGATTCGATTCATGATTCAAATTATGATTCATGATTCATGATTCAATTCATGATTCATGATTCATGATTCAATTCATGATTCATGATTCAATTCATGATTCATGATTCATGATTCAATTCATGATTCATGATTCAATTCATGATTCATGATTCAATTCATGATTCAATTTATGATTCAATTCATGATTCATGAATTATGATTCAATTTATGATTCAATTCATGATTTATGATTCAATTTATGATTCATGATTAATGATTCAATTCATAATTCAATTCATGATTCATGATTCAATTCATGATTCATGATTCAATTCATGATTCATGATTCATGATTCAATTCATGATTCGTGATTCAATTCATAATTCGATTCATGAATCATGATTCGATTTATGATTTATGATTCATGATTCATTTCATGATTCATGATTCGATTCATGATTCTTGATTCATGATTCATGATTCGATTCATGATTCATGATTCAATTCATGATTTATGATTCATGATTCAATTCATGATTCATGATTTGATTCATGATTCTTGATTCATGATTCATGATTGGATTCATGATTCATGATTCAATTCATGATTCATGATTCATGATTCATGATTCAATTCATGATTCATGATTCATGATTCAATTCATGATTCATGATTCATGATTCATGATTCAATTCATGATTCATGATTCATGATTCAATTCATGATTCATGATTCAATTCATGATTCATGATTCAATTCATGATTTCATTAATGATTCAATTCATGATTCCATTCATGATTCATGATTCATGATTCATGATTCAAATTATGATTCATGATTCATGATTCAATTCATGATTCATGATTCATGATTCAATTCATGATTCATGATTCAATTCATGATTCATGATTCATGATTCAATTCATGATTCATGATTCAATTCATGATTCATGATTCAATTCATGATTCAATTTATGATTCAATTCATGATTCATGAATTATGATTCAATTTATGATTCAATTCATGATTTATGATTCAATTTATGATTCATGATTAATGATTCAATTCATAATTCAATTCATGATTCATGATTCAATTCATGATTCATGATTCAATTCATGATTCATGATTCATGATTCAATTCATGATTCATGATTCAATTCATAATTCGATTCATGAATCATGATTCGATTTATGATTTATGATTCATGATTCATTTCATGATTCATTTCATGATTCATGATTCGATTCATGATTCTTGATTCATGATTCATGATTCGATTCATGATTCATGATTCAATTCATGATTTATGATTCATGATTCAATTCATGATTCATGATTTGATTCATGATTCTTGATTCATGATTCATGATTGGATTCATGATTCATGATTCAATTCATGATTCATGATTCATGATTCATGATTCAATTCATGATTCATGATTCAATTCATGATTCATGATTCAATTCATGATTCATGATTCAATTCATGATTTCATTAATGATTCAATTCATGATTCCATTCATGATTCATGATTCATGATTCATGATTCAAATTATGATTCATGATTCATGATTCAATTCATGATTCATGATTTATGATTCAATTCATGATTCATGATTCATGATTCAATTCATGATTCATGATTCATGATTCGATTCATGATTCATGCTTCAATTCATGATTCATGATTCAATTCTTGATTCATAATTCATGATTCATGATTCAATTCATGATTTAGATTTGATTCATGATTCAATTCATGATTCATGATTCATGAATCAATTCATGATTCATGATTCATGATTTAATTCATGATTCATAATTCATGATTCATGATTCAATTCATGATTCATGATTCATGATTCAATTCATGATTCAATTCATGATTCATGATTCATGATTCAATTCATGATTCATGATTCATGATTCAATTCATGATTCATAATTCATGATTCAAGATTCAATTCATGATTTATAATTCATGATTCAATTCATGATTCATGATTCAATTCATGATTCGATTCATGATTCAATTCATGAATCATGATTCGATTTATGATTCATGATTCATGATTCAATTCATGATTCATGATTCATGATTCAATTCATGATTCATGATTCAATTCATGATTCAATTCATGATTCAATTCATGATTCATGATTTATGATTCAATTTATGATTCAATTCATGATTTATGATTCGATTTATGATTCATGATTTATGATTCAATTCATGATTCAATTCATGATTCATAATTCATGATTCTTGATTCAATTAATGATTCATGATTCATGATTCAATTCATGATTCATAATTCATGATTCATGATTCAATTCATGATTCATGATTCAATTCATGATTCATGATTCATGATTCATAATTCATGATTCATGATTCATGATTCAATTCATAATTCATAATTCATGATTTATGATTCAATTCATGATTCATGATTCAATTCATGATTCATGATTCATGATTCAATTCATGATTCATGATTCAATTTATGATTCATGATTCAATTCATGATTTAATTCCTGATTCAATTGATGATTCATGATTCAATTCTTGATTCATGATTCATGATTCAATTCATGATTCATGATTCATGATTCAATTCATGATTTAATTCATGATTCAATTCATGATTCATGATTCAATTCATAATTCATGATTCAACTCATGATTCAATTCATGATTCCTGATTGGATTCATGATTCATGATATGATTCATGATTCATGCTTCAATTCATGATTCATGATTCAATTCTTGATTCATAATTCATGATTCATGATTCAATTCATGATTCATGATTTATGATTTGATTCATGATTCATGCTTCAATTCATGATTCATGAATCAATTTATGATTCATGATTGATAATTCAATTCATGATTCATAATTCATGATTCATGATTCAATTCATGATTCATGATTCATGATTCAATTTTTGATTCATAATTCATGATTCAATTCTTGATTCATAATTCATGATTCATGATTCAATTCATGATTTATGATTTGATTCATGATTCATGATTCAATTCATGATTCATGATTCATGAATCAATTCATGATTCATGATTCATGATTAAATTCATGATTCATAATTCATGATTCATGATTCAATTCATGATTCATGATTCATGATTCAATTCATGATTCAATTCATGATTCATGATTCATGATTCAATTCATGATTCATGATTCATGATTCAATTCATGATTCATAATTCATGATTCATGATTTAATTCATGATTTATAATTCATGATTCAATTCATGATTCATGATTCAATTTATAATTCGATTCATGATTCAATTCATGAATCATGATTCGATTTATGATTTATGATTCATGATTCATTTCATGATTCATGATTCGATTCATGATTCTTTAATCATGATTCATGATTTGATTCATGATTCATGATTCAATTCATGATTTATGATTCATGATTCAATTCATGATTCATGATTTGATTCATGATTCTTGATTCATGATTCATGATTGGATTCATGATTCATGATTCAATTCATGATTCATGATTCATGATTCATGATTCAATTCATGATTCATGATTCATGATTCAATTCATGATTCATGATTCAATTCATGATTTGATTAATGATTCAATTCATGATTCGATTCATGATTCATGATTCAAATTATGATTCATGCTTCATGATTCAATTCATGATTCATGATTCAATTCATGATTCATGATTCAATTCATGATTCATTATTCATGATTCAATTCATGATTCATGATTCAATTCATGATTCATGATTCAATTCATGATTCAATTTATGATTCAATTCATGATTCATGAATTATGATTCAATTTATGATTCAATTCATGATTCATGAATTATGATTCAATTTATGATTCAATTCATGATTTATGATTCAATTTATGATTCATGATTAATGATTCAATTCATAATTCAATTCATGATTCATGATTCAATTCATGATTCATGATTCAATTCATGATTCATGATTCATGATTCATAATTCATGATACATGATTCATGATTCAATTCATAATTCATGATTCAATTCATGATTTATGATTCAATTCATGATTCATGATTCATGATTCAATTCATGATTCATGATTCATGATTCAATTCATGATTCATGATTCAATTTATGATTCATGATTCAATTCATGATTCAATTCCTGATTCAATTGATGGTTCATGATTTAATTCATGATTCATGATTCATGATTCAATTCATGATTCATGATTCATGATTCATGATTCAATTCATGATTCAATTCATGATTCATGATTCAATTCATAATTCATGATTCAACTCATGATTCAATTCATGATTCCTGATTGGATTCATGATTCATTATTCAATTCATGATTCATGATTCATGATTCATGATTTAATTCATGATTCATGGTTCAAATTATGATTCATGATTCAAATTATGATTCATGATTCAATTCATGATTCGATTCCTGATTCAATTCATGATTCATGATTCAATTCATGATTCATAATTCATGATTCATGATTCAATTCATGATTCAATCATGATTCAATTCATGATTCATGATTCGATTCATGATTCATGATTCAATTTATGATTCATGATCATGATTCATGATTCGATTCATGATTCATGATTTAATTCATGATTCATGATTCATGATTCAATTCATGATTCATGATTCGATTCATGATTCTTGATTCATGATTCAATTTATGATTCATGATTCATGATTAAATTCATGATTCATGATTCATGATTCAATTTATGATTCATGATTCAATTCATGATTCATGATTCATGATTCAATTCATGATTCATGAATCATAATTCAATTCATGATTCATGATACGATTCAAGATTCTTGATTCATGATTTATGATTCGATTCATGATTCATGATTCTTGATTCAATTCATGATTCATGATTCATGATTCAATTCATGATTCTTGATTCAATTCATGATTCATGATTCTTGATTCAATTCATGATTCATGATTCATGATTCAATTCATGATTCAGATTCAATTCATGATTCATGATTCAATTCATGATTCGATTTATGATTCAATTCATGATTCGATTCATGATTCAATTCATGATTCATTATTCGATTTATGATTCATGATTCATGATTCAATTCATGATTAATGATACAAGTCATGATTCAATTAATGATTCAATTCATGATTCATGATTCAATTCATGATTCAATTCATGATTCATGATTCAATTCATAAGTCATGATTCATTTCATGATTCGATTCATGATTCTTGATTCATGATTTATGATTCGATTCATGATTCATGATTCATGATTCTTGATTCAATTCATGATTCATGATTCATGATTCATGATTTAATTCATGATTCATGATTCAATTCATGATTCAATTCATGATTCATGATTCATGATTCAAATTATGATTCATGATTCATGATTCATGATTCAATTCATGATTCATGATTCATGATTCAATTCATGATTCATGATTCATGATTCAATTCATCATTCATGATTCATGATTCAATTCATGATTCAATTCATGATTCATGATTCGATTCATGATTCATGATTTAATTCATGATTCAATTCATCATTCATGAATAATGATTCAAATTATGATTCATGATTCATGATTCATGATTCATGATTCATGATTTATGATTCGATTCATGATTCATGATTCATGATTCTTGATTCAATTCATGATTCATGATTCATGATTCATGATTCAATTCATGATTCATGATTCAATTCATGATTCAATTCATGATTCATGATTCATGATTAAAATTATGATTCATGATTCACGATTTATGATTCAATTCATGATTCATGATTCATGATTCAATTCATGATTCAATTCCTGATTCATGATTCATGATTCAATTCATGATTCATGATTCAATTCATGATTCATAATTCATGATTCATGATTCAATTCATGATTCATGATTCAATTCATGATTCATGATTCATAATTCAATTCATGATTCAATTCATGATTTATGTTTTAAATTATGATTCATGATTCATGATTCATGATTCAATTCATGATTCATGATTTAATGATTCTTGATTCAATTCATGATTCATGATTCATAATTCAATTCATGATTCAATTCATGATTCATGATTTAAATTATGATTCATGATTCATGATTCATGATTCAATTCATGATTCATGATTCATGATTCAAATCATGATTCATGATTCAATTCATGATTTGATTCATGATTCAATTCATGACTCGATTCATGATTCAATTCATGATTCATGATTCGATTTATGATTCATGATTCATGATTCGATTCATGAGTCATGATTCATTTCATGATTCAATTCATGATTCATGATTCATGATTCTTGATTCAATTAATGATTCATGATTCATGATTCAATTCATGATTCATAATTCATGATTCATGATTCAATTCATGATTCATGATTCAATTCATGATTCATGATTCATGATTCATAATTCATGATTCATGATTCAATTCATAATTCATAATTCATGATTCATGATTCAATTCATGATTCATGATTCAATTTATGATTCATGATTCAATTCATGATCCAATTCCTGATTCAATTGATGATTCATGATTCAATTCTTGATTCATGATTCATGATTCAATTCATGATTCATGATTCATGATTCAATTCATGATTCAATTCATGATTCAATTCATGATTCATGATTCAATTAATAATTCATGATTCAACTCATGATTCAATTCATGATTCATGATTCAATTAATAATTCATGATTCAACTCATGATTCATGATTCAATTCTTGATTCATAATTCATGATTCATGATTCAATTCATGATTCATGATTTATGATTTGATTCATGATTCATGCTTCAATTCATGATTCATGATTCATGATTCATTTCATGATTCATAATTCATGATTCAATTCATGATTCATGATTCATGATTTGATTCATGATTCATGATTGGATTCATGATTCATGATTCGATTCATGATTCATGCTTCAATTCATGATTCATGATTCAATTCTTGATTCATAATTCATGATTCATGATTCATGATTTATGATTTGATTCATGATTCATGCTTCAATTCATGATTCATGATTCAATTCATGATTCATGATTCATGATTCAATTCATGATTCATAATTCATAATTCATGATTTATGATTCAATTCTTGATTCATAATTCATGATTCAATTCATGATTCATGATTCATGATTCGATTCATGATTCATGATTCGATTCATGATTCATGATTCATGATTCAATTCATGATTTATGATTTGATTCATGATTCATGATTCAATTCATGATTCATGATTCATGAATCAATTCATGACTCATGATTCATGATTCAATTCATGATTCATAATTCATGATTCATGATTCAATTCATGATTCATGATTCAATTAATAATTCATGATTCAACTCATGATTCAATTCATGATTCCTGATTGGATTCATGATTCATGATTCGATTCATGATTCATGCTTCAATTCATGATTCATGATTCAATTCTTGATTCATAATTCATGATTCATGATTCAATTCATGATTCATGATTTATGATTTGATTCATGATTCATGCTTCAATTCATGATTCATGATTCAATTCATGATTCATGATTCATGATTCAATTCATGATTCATAATTCATGATTCATGATTTATGATTCAATTCTTGATTCATAATTCATGATTCAATTCATGATTCATGATTCATGATTCGATTCATGATTCATGATTCAATTCATGATTCATGATTCATGATTCGATTCATGATTCATGATTCATGATTCAATTCATGATTTATGATTTGATTCATGATTCATGATTCAATTCATGATTCATGAATCAATTCATGATTCATGATTCATGATTCAATTCATGATTAATAATTCATGATTCATGATTCAATTCATGATTCATGATTCATGATTCAATTCATGATTCAATTCATGATTCATGATTCATGATTCAATTTATGATTCATGATTCATGATTCAATTCATGATTCATAATTCATGATTCATGATTCAATTCATGATTTATAATTCATGATTCAATTCATGATTCATGATTCAATTCATATTCGATTCATGATTCAATTCATGAATCATGATTTAATTTATGATTTATGATTCATGATTCATTTCATGATTCATGATTCGATTCATGATTCTTGATTCATGATTCATGATTCGATTCATGATTCATGATTCAATTCATGATTTATAATTCATGATTCAATTCATGATTCATGATTTGATTCATGATTCATGATTCAATTCATGATTCAATTCATGATTCAATTCATGATTCATCATTCAATTCATGATTCATCATTCAATTCATGATTCAATTCATGATTCAATTCATGATTCATGATTCAATTCATAATTCATGATTCAATTCATGATTCATGATTCGATTCATGATTCATGATTTTATCCATGATTTAATTTATGATTCATGATTCATGATTCATGATTCAATTTATGATTCATGATTCATGATTCATGATTCAATTCATGATTCATAATTAATGATTCGATTCATGATTCATGATTCAATTTATAATTCATGATTCATGATTCAATTCATGATTAATGATTGGATTTATGATTCATAATTCATGATTCAATTCATGATTCATCATTCATGATTCAATTCATGATTCATGATTCATCATTTAATTCATGATTCAATTCATGATTCATGATTCAATTCATGATTCATGATTCATGATTTATGATTCAATTCATGATTCATGATTCAATTCATGATTCAATTCATGATTCATGATTCATGATTCAATTGATGATTCAATTCATGAATCATGATTCGTTTTATGATTTATGATTCATGATTCATTTCATGATTCATGATTCGATTCATGATTCTTGATTCATGATTCATGATTCGATTCATGATTCATGAATCAATTTATGATTTATGATTCATGATTCAATTCATGATTCATGATTTGATTTATGATTCTTGATTCATGATTCATGATTGGATTCATGATTCATGATTCAATTCATGATTCATGATTCATGATTCATGATTCAATTCATGATTCATGATTCATGATTCAGTTCATGAGTCATGATTCAATTCATGATTCATGATTCAATTCATGATTTGATTAATGATTCAATTCATGATTCGATTCATGATTCATGATTCAAATACTGATTCATGATTCATGATTCGATTCATGATTCATGCTTCAATTCTTGATTCATAATTCATGATTCATGATTCAATTCTTGATTCATAATTCATGATTCAATTCGTGATTCATGATTTATGATTTGATTCATGATTCATGATTCAATTCATGATTCATGAATCAATTCATGATTCATGATTCATGATTCAATTCATGATTCATAATTCATGATTCATGATTCAATTCATGATTCATGATTCAATTCTTGATTCATAATTCATGATTCAATTCATTAATCATGATTCATGATTCGATTCATGATTCATGCTTCAATTCATGATTCATGATTCAATTCTTGATTCATAATTCATGATTCATGATTCAATTCATGATTTATGATTTGATTCATGATTCAATTCATGATTCATGATTCATGAATCAATTCATGATTCATGATTCATGATTCAATTCATGATTCATAATTCATGATTCATGATTCAATTCATGATTCATGATTCAATTCATGATTCATGATTCATGATTCATGATTCAATTCATGATTCATGATTCATGATTCAATTCATGATTCATAATTCATGATTCATGATTCAATTCATGATTTATAATTCATAATTCAATTCATGATTCATGATTCAATTCATGATTTGATTCATGATTCAATTCATGAATCATATTTCGATTTATGATTCATGATTCATGATTCATTTCATGATTCATGATTCGATTCATGATTCTTGAATCATGATTCATGATTCGATTCATGATTCAATTCATGATTCATGATTCATGATTCATGATTCAATTCATGATTCAATTCATGATTCTTGATTCATGATTCAATTCATGATTCATGATTCATGATTCAATTCATGATTCATAATTCATGATTCATGATTCAATTCATGATTCATAATTCATGAATCATGATTCAATTCATGATTCGATTCATGATTCAATTCATGAATCATGATTCGATTTATGATTCATAATTCATGAATCATGATTCAATTCATGATTCGATTCATGATTCAATTCATGAATCATGATTCGATTTATGATTCATGATTCATGATTCATTTCATGATTCATGATTCGATTCATGATTCTTGAATCATGATTCATGATTCGATTCATGATTAAATTCATGAATCAATTCATGATTCATGATTCAATTCATGATTCAATTCATGATTCATGATTTATAATTCAATTTATGATTCAATTCATGATTTATGATTCAATTTATGATTCATGATTAATGATTCAATTCATGATTCAATTCATGATTCATGATTCATGATTCTTGATTCAATTAATGATTCATTATTCAATTCATGATTCATAATTCATGATTCATGATTCAATTCATGATTCAATTCATGATTCATGATTCATGATTCATAATTAATGATTCATGATTCATGATTCGATTCATAATTCATAATTCATGATTTATGATTCAATTCATGATTCATGATTCAATTCATGATTCATGATTCATGACTCAATTCATGATTCATGATTCAATTTATGATTCATGATTCAATTCATGATTCAATTCCTGATTCAATTGATGATTCATGATTCAATTCTTGATTCATGATTCATGATTCAATTCATGATTCATGATTCATGATTCAATTCATGATTCAATTTATGATTCAATTCATGATTCATGATTCAATTCATGATTCGATTCATGATTCAATTCATGAATCATAATTCGATTTATGATTCATGATTCATGATTCATTTCATGATTCATGATTCGATTCATGATTCTTGAATCATGATTCATGATTCAATTCATGATTCATGATTCATGATTCAATTCATGATTCATGATTCAATTCATGATTCAATTTATGATTCAATTCATGATTTATGATTCAATTTATGATTCATGATTAATGATTCAATTCATGATTCAATTCATGATTCATGATTCATGATTCTTGATTCAATTAATGATTCATGATTCAATTCATGATTCATAATTCATGATTCATGATTCAATTCATGATTCATGATTCAATTCATGATTCATGATTCATAATTCATGATTCATGATTCATGATTCAATTCATAATTCATAATTCATGATTCATGATTCAATTCATGATTCATTATTCAATTCATGATTCATGATTCAATTCATGATTCATGATTCAATTTATGATTCATGATTCAATTCATGATTCAATTCCTGATTCAATTGATGATTCATGATTCAATTCTTGATTCATGATTCATGATTCAATTCATGATTCATGATTCATGATTCATGATTCAATTCATGATTCAATTCATGATTTAATTCATGATTCAATTCATGATTCATGATTCAATTCATAATTCATGATTCAACTCATGATTCAATTCATGATTCATGATTGGATTCATGATTCATAATTCGATTCATGATTCATGCTTCAATTCATGATTCATGATTCAATTCCCGATTCATAATTTATGATTCATGATTCAATTCATGATTCATGATTTATGATTTGATTCATGATTCATGCTTTAATTCATGATTCATGATTCAATTCATGATTCATGATTCATGATTTAATTCATGATTCATGATTTAATTCATGATTCATAATTCATGATTCATGATTCAATTCAAGATTCATGATTCATGATTCAATTCTTGATTCATAATTCATGAATCAATTCATGATTCATGATTCATGATTCGATTCATGATTCAATTCATGATTCATGATTCATGATTCGATTCATGATTCATGCTTCAATTCATGATTCATGATTCAATTCTTGATTCATGATTCAATTCATGATTCATGATTCATGAATCAATTCATGATTCATGATTCATGAATCAATTCATGATTCATGATTCATGATTCAATTCATGATTCATAAGTCATGATTCATGATTCATAATTCATGATTCATGATTCAATTCATGATTTATAATTCATGATTCAATTCATGATTCATGATTCAATTCATAATTCGATTCATGATTCAATTCATGAATCATGATTCGATTTATGATTTATGATTCATGATTCATTTCATGATTCATGATTCTTGATTCATGATTCATGATTCGATTCATGATTCATGATTCAATTCATGATTTATGATTCATGATTCAATTCATGATTCATGATTTGATTCATGATTCTTGATTCATGATTCATGATTGGATTCATGATTCATGATTCAATTCATGATTCATGATTCATGATTCATGATTCAATTCATGATTCAATTCATGATTCATGATTCAATTCATGATTCATGATTCAATTCATGATTTGATTAATGATTCAATTCATGATTCCATTCATGATTCATGATTCAAATTATGATTCATGATTCATGATTCAATTCATGATTTATGATTCATGATTCAATTCATGATTCATGATTCAATTCATGATTCATGATTCATTAATTCAATTCATGATTCATGATTCATTTCATGATTCATGCTTCAATTCATGATTCATGATTCAATTCGTGATTCATAATTCATGATTCATGATTCAATTCATGATTTATGATTTGATTCATGATTCAATTCATGATTCATGATTCATGATTCATGATTCAATTCATGATTCATAATTCATGATTCATGATTCAATTCATGATTCATGATTCAATTCATGATTCAATTCATGATTCATGATTCATGATTCAATTCATGATTCATGATTCATGATTCAATTCATGATTCATAATTCATGATTCATGATTCAATTCATGATTTATAATTAAGGATTCAATTCATGATTCATGATTCAATTCATGATTCGATTCATGATTCAATTCATGAATCATGATTCGATTTATGATTCATGATTCATGATTCATGATTCGATTCATGATTCAATTCATGATTAATGATTCATGATTCAATTCATGATTCATGATTCAATTCATGATTCAATTCATGATTCAATTCATGATTCATGATTTATGATTCAATTTATGATTAAATTCATGATTTATGATTCATGATTCAATTCATGATTCATGATTCAATTCATGATTCAATTCATGATTCATAATTCATGATTCTTGATTCAATTCATGATTCAATTCATGATTCATAATTCATGATTCTTGATTCAATTAATGATTCATGATTCATGATTCAATTCATGATTCATAATTCATGATTCATGATTCAATTCATGATTCATGATTCAATTCATGATTCATGATTCATGATTCCTAATTTATGATTCATGATTCATGATTCAATTCATAATTCATAATTCATGATTTATGATTCAATTCATGATTCATGATTCAA
>NW_027446280.1:10000-138272 GCF_038048845.1 Mixophyes fleayi | reverse complement strand
TCATGAATTGAATCATGAATCATGAAATGAATCATGAATCATGAATCATAATCAAGAATTGAATCATGAATCATGAATTGAATCATGAATCATGAAATGAATTATGAATTGAATCAAGAATTGAATCATGAATTGAAACATAAATCATGAATCGAATCATGATTCATGAATTGAATCATGAATCATGAATTGAATCATGAATCATGAATTGAATCATGAATCATGAAATGAATCAAGAATCATGAATTGAATCATGAATCATGAATTGAATCATGAATCATGAATCTTGAATTGAATCATGAATCATGAATTGAATCATGAATCATGAAAGGAATCATGAATCATGAATTGAATCATGAATCATGAATTGAATCAGGAATCATGAATCATAAATTGAATCATGAATTGAATAATGAATCATTAATTGAATGATAAATGATGAATCATGAATCAAATCATGAATCATGAATTGAATCATGAATCATGAATTGAATCATGAATCATGAATCATGAATTGAATCATGAATTGAATCATGAATTATAAATCATAAGATGAGTCATGGATTGAATCATGAAATGAATCATGAATCATGAATCATGAAATGAATCATGTATTGAATCATGAATTTTGAATTGATTCATGAATCATGAATTGAATCATGAATCATGAATTGAATCATGAATCATAAATCGAATCATAAATCATGAATTGAATCATGAATCATGAATCATGAATCGAATCATGAATCATGAATTGAATCATGAATCATGAAATGAATCATGAATTGAATCATGAATTCAAACATGAATTGAATCATGAATTCAAACATGAATCATGAATCGAATCATGAATTGAATTATGAATTGAATCAAGAATTGAATCATGAATTGAAACATAAATCATGAATCGAATCATGATTCATGAATTGAATCATGAATCATGAATTGAATCATGAATCATGAATCATGAATTGAATCATGAATTAAATCATGAATTATAAATCATAAGTTGAATCATGAATTGAATCATGAATTGAATCATGAATCATGAATCATGAATTGAATCATGAATCATGAATTGAATCATGAACCATGAATCTTGAATTGAATCATGAATCATAAATTGAATCATGAATTGAATCATGAATTTAATCATGAATCATGAAATGAATCATGAATCATGAATTGAATCATGAATCATGAATTGAATCAATAATCATGAATCATAAATTGAATCATGAATTGAATCATGAATCATGAATTGAATGATGAATGATGAATTATGAATCAAATCATGAATCATGAATTGAATCATGAATCATGAATTGAATCATGAATTATGAATCATGAATTGAATCATGAATTATAAATCATAAGTTGAATCATGAAATGAATCAAGAATTGAATCATGAATTTTGAATTCAATCATGAATCATGAAATGAATCATGAAATGAATCATGAATCATGAATTGAATCATGAATCATGAATTGAATCATGAATCATAAATCGAATCATGAATCATGAATTGAATCATGAATCATGAATCATGAATCGAATCATGAATCATGAATTGAATCATGAATCATGAATCATGAATCATGAATTGAATCATGAATCATGAATTGAATCATGAATCATGAATCGAATCATGAATCATGAATCATGAATTGAATCATGAATCATGAATCATAAATTGAATCATGAATTGAATCATGAATTATGAATCATAAATTGAATCATGAATTGAATCATGAATTTAATCATGAATCATGAATCATAAATCATGTATTGTATCATGAATCATGAATTGAATCAGGAATCATGAATCATGAAATGAATCATGAAATGAATCATGAATCATGAAATGAATCATGAATCATGAATTGAATCATGAATCACGAATTGAATCATGCATCATGAATCATGAATTGAATCATAAATCATGAATTGAATCATGAAATGAATCATGAATCGAATAATGAATTATGAAATAAATCATGAATTGAATCATGAATTGAATCATGAATCATGAATCGAATAATGAATCATGAAATAAATCATGAATTGAATAAAGATTCATGAACCAAGAATTGAATCATAAATCATGAATCATGAATTGAATCATGAATCATAATTCGAATCATTAATCATGATTCAAGAATCAAATCATGAATCATGAATTGAATCATGAATCATGAATTGAATCATGAATCATGAATCATGAATCGAATCATGAATCATGAAATAAATCATGAATTGAATCAAGATTCATGAACCATGAATTGAATCATGAAATAAATCATGAATCATGAATTGAATCATAAATCATGAATCATGAATTTAATCATGAATCATAATTCGAATCATGGATCATGAATTGAATCATGAATCAAGAATCGAATCATGAATCATGAATTGAATCATAAATCATGAATCGAATCATGAATTGAATCATGAATCATAAAATGAATCATGAATCATGACTTGAATCATGAATCATGAATTGAATCATGCATCATGAATTGAATCATGAATCATAAATCGAATCATGAATCATGAATTGAATCATAAATAATGAATTGAATCATGAATTGAATCATGAATCATGAATCGAATCATGAATCATGAAATAAATCATGAATTGAATCATAAATCATGAATTGAATCATGAATTGAATCATGAATCATGAATTGAATTATGAATTGAATCAAGAATTGAATCATGCATTGAATCATGAATTATGAATTGAATCATGAATCATACATTGAATCATGAATCATGAATCATGAATTGACTCATGAATCATGAATTGAATCATGAATCATGAATCATGAAATGAATCATGAATCATAAATCGAATCATGAATCATGAAATGAATCATGAAATGAATCATGAAATGAATCATGAATCATGAATTGAATCATGAATCACGAATTGAATCATGCATCATGAATTGAATCATGAATCATAAATCGAATCATGAATCATGAAATGAATCATGAAATGAATCATGAATCATGAATTGAATCATAAATCCTGAATTGAATCATGAATTGAATTTTGAATCATGATTCATAAATCGAATCATGAATCATGAAATAAATAATGAATTGAATCATGAATTGAATCATGAATCATGAATCATGAATCGAATCATGAATCATGAAATAAATCATGAATTGAATCAAGATTCATGAACCATGAATTGAATCATGAAATAAATCATGAATCATGAATTGAATCATAAATCATGAATCATAAATTTAATCATGAATCATGAATCGAATCATGAACTAAAAATTGAATCATGAATCATGAATCAAATCATGAATCATGAATTGAATCATGAATCATGAATCGAATCATGAATTGAATCATGAATCATGATTCATGAATCATGAATCATGAATTGAATCATAAATTATGAATCAGGAATTTAATCATGAATCATATATCGAATCATGAATTGAATCATGAATCATGAATTGAATTATGAATTGAATCAAGAATTGAATCATGCATTGAATCATGAATCATGAATTGAATCATGAATCATGAATTGAATCATGAATCATGAATCATGAATTGAATCATGAATTATGAATCATAAATTGAATCATGAATTGAATCATGAATTAAATCATGAATCATGAAATGAATCATGAATCATGAATTGAGTCATGAATCGTGAATTGAATCATGAATCATGAATCATGAAATGAATCATGAATCATGAATTAAATCATGAATCACAAATTGAATCATGCATCATGAATTGAATCATGAATTATAAATCGAATCATGAATCATGAATCATGAATTAAATCATGAATCATGAATCATGAATTGAATCATAAATAATGAATTGAATCATGAATTGAATCATGAATCATGAATCGAATCATGAATCATGAAATAAATCATGAATTGAATCATAAATCATGAATTGAATCATGAATCATGAATTGAATTATGAATTGAATCAAGAATTGAATCATGCATTGAATCATGAATTATGAATTGAATCATGAATCATACATTGAATCATAAATCATGAATCATGAATTGACTCATGAATCATGAATTGAATCATGAATCATGAATCATGAAATGAATCATGAATCATTAATTAAATCATGAATCACAAATTGAATCATGCATCATGAATTGAATCATGAATTATAAATCGAATCATGAATCATGAATCATGAATCATGAAATAAATCATAAATTGAATCAAGATTCATGAACCATAAATGTAATCATGAATCATGAATCGAATCATGAATCAAGAATTGAATCATGAATCATGAATCATGAATTGAATAATGAATCATGAATCATGAATCGAATCATGAATTGAATCATGAATCATGAATCATGAATTGAATCATAAAACATGAATCATGAATTTAATCATGAATCATGAATCGAATCATGAATCATGAATTGAATCATAAATCATGAATCATGAATCGAATCATGAATCATGAAATAAATCATAAATTGAATCAAGATTCATGAACCATAAATGTAATCATGAATCATGAATCGAATCATGAATCAAGATTTGAATCATGAATCATGAATCGAATCATGAATCATGAATTGAATAATGAATCATGAATCATGAATTGAATCATAAAACATGAATCATGAATTTAATCATGAATCATATATAGAATTATGAATCATAATTCGAATCATGAATTAAATCATAAATCATGAATTGAATCATGAATCATGAATGATGAATTGAATCATGAATAATGAATTGAATCATGAATCATGAATGATGAATTGAATCATGAATCATAAATCGAATCATGAATTGAATCATGAATCATGAATTGAATTATGAATCATGAATCAAATCATGAATCATGTATTGAATCATGAATTGAATCATGAATCATGAATGATGAATTGAATCATGAATCATGAATCGAATCATGAATTGAATCATGAATCATGAATCGAATCATGAATTGAATCATGAATCATGAATCATATATCGAATTATGAATCATGAATCGAATCATGAATTTAATCATAAATCATGAATCATGAATTGAATCATGAATCATGAATCATGAATTGAATCATGAATAATGAATTGAATCATGAATCATTTATCATGAATTGAATCATGAATCATGAATCAAATCATGAATTGAATCATGAATCATGAATCATGAATTTAATCATGAATAATGAATTGAATCATGAATCATGAATCATGAATTGAATCATGAATCATGAATTGAATCATGAATCATGAATCGAATCATGAATTGAATCATGAATCATGAATCATGAATTGAATTATGAATCATGAATCGAATCATGAATCATGTATTGAATCATGAATTGAATCATGAATCATGAATGATGAATTGAATCATGAATCATGAATCGAATCATGAATTGAATCATGAATCATGAATCGAATCATGAATTGAATCATGAATCATGAATCATATATCGAATTATGAATCATGAACCGAATCATGAATTTAATCATAAATCATGAATCATGAATTGAATCATGAATCATGAATTGAATCATGAATAATGAATTGAATCATGATTCATGAATCATGAATTGAATCATGAATCATGAATCGAATTATGAATCATGAATCGAATCATGAATTGAATCATGAATCATGAATCATGAATTGAATTATGAATCATGAATCGAATCATGAATCATGTATTGAATCATGAATTGAATCATGAATCATGAATGATGAATTGAATCATGAATGATGAATTGAATCATGAATCATGAATTGAATCATGAGTCATGAATCATGAATTGAATCATGAATCATGAATCGAATCATGAATTGAATCATGAATGATGAATTGAATCATGAATAATGAATTGAATCATGAATCATGAATCATAAAATGAATCATGAATCATGAATTGAATCATTAATCATGAATTGAATCATGAATCATGAATCATGAATTAAATCATGACCCATGAAAAGAATCATGAAATGAATCATGAATCATGAATTGAATCATGAATCATGAATCGAATCATGAATCATGGATTGAATCATGAATCATAAATTGAATCATGAATCATGAAATGAATCATGAATTGAATCATGAATTAAAACATGAATCATGAATCGAATCATGAATCATGAATTGAATTATGAATCATGAATTAAATCATGAATCATGAATCATAAATCAAGAATTGAATCATGAATCATGAATTGAATTATAAATCATGAATTAAATCATGAATCATGAATCATAAATCAAGAATTAAATCATGAATCATGAATCGAATCATGAATCATGTATTGAATCATGAATTGAATCATGAATCATGAATGATGAATTGAATCATGAATCATGAATCGAATCATGAATTGAATCATGAATCATGAATCGAATCATGAATTGAATCATGAATCATAAATCATATATCGAATTATGAATCATGAATCGAATCATGAATTTAATCATAAATCATGAATCATGAATTGAATCATGAATCATGAATCATGAATTGAATCATGAATAATGAATTGAATCATGAATCATGAATCATGAATCGAATCATGAATTGAATCATGAATCATGAATCATGAATTGAATTATGAATCATAAATCGAATCATGAATCATGTATTGAATCATGAATTGAATCATGAGTCATGAATGATGAATTGAATCATGAATCATGAATTGAATCATGAATCATGAATTAAATCATGCGTCATGAATCATGAATTGAATCATGAATAATGAATCATGAATTGAATCATAAAACATGAATCATGAATTTAATAATGAATCATATATCGAATTATGAATCATGAATCGAATCATGAATTTAATCATAAATCATGAATCATGAATTGAATCATGAATCATGAATCATGAATTGAATCATGAATAATGAATTGAATCATGAATCATGAATCATGAATTGAATCATGAATCATGAATTGAATCATGAATCATGAATCGAATCATGAATTGAATAATGAATCATGAATCATGAATTGAATTATGAATCATGAATCGAATCATGAATCATGTATTGAATCATGAAATGAATCATGAATCATGAATGATGAATTGAATCATGAATCATGAATCGAATCATGAATTGAATCATGAATCATGAATCGAATCATGAATTGAATCATGAATCATGAATCATATATCGAATTATGAATCATGAATCGAATCATGAATTTAATCATAAATCATGAATCATGAATTGAATCATGAATCATGAATCATGAATAATGAATTAAATCATGAATCATGAATCATGAATTGAATCATGAATAATGAATTGAATCATGAATCATGAATCATGAATTGAATCATGAATCATGAATTGAATCATGAATCATGAATCGAATCATGAATTGAATTATGAATCATGAATCATGAATTGAATTATGAATCATGAATCGAATCATGAATCATGTATTGAATCATGAATTGAATCATGAATTATGAATGATGAATTGAATCATGAATCATGAATCGAATCATGAATTGAATCATGAATCATGAATCGAATCATGAATTGAATCATGAATCATGAATCATGAATTGAATTATGAATCATGAATCGAATCATGAATCATGTATTGAATCATGAATTGAATAATGAATCATGAATGATGAATTGAATCATGAATGATGAATTGAATCATGAATGATGAATTGAATCATGAGTCATGAATCATGAATTGAATCATGAATCATGAATCGAATCATGAATTGAATCATGAATGATGAATTGAATCATGAATAAAGAATTGAATCATGAATCATGAATCATAAAATGAATCATGAATCATGAATTGAATCATTAATCATGAATTGAATCATGAATCATGAATCATGAATTAAATCATGAATCATGAAAAGAATCATGAAATGAATCATGAATCATGAATTGAATCATGAATCATGAATCGAATCATGAATCATGGATTGAATCATGAATCATAAATTGAATCATGAATCATGAAATGAATCATGAATTGAATCATGAATTCAAACATGAATCATGAATCGAATCATGAATCATGAATTGAATTATGAATCATGAATTAAATCATGAATCATGAATCATAAATCAAGAATTGAATCATGAATCATGAATTGAATTATAAATCATGAATTAAATCATGAATCATGAATAATAAATCAAGAATTGAATCATGAATCATGAATCGAATCATGAATCATGTATTGAATCATGAATTGAATCATGAATCATGAATGATGAATTGAATCATGAATCATGAATCGAATCATGAATTGAATCATGAATCATGAATCGAATCATGAATTGAATCATGAATCATGAATCATATATCGAATTATGAATCATGAATCGAATCATGAATTTAATCATAAATCATGAATCATGAATTGAATCATGAATCATGAATCATGAATTGAATCATGAATAATGAATTGAATCATGAATCATGAATCATGAATTGAATCATGAATCATGAATCGAATCATGAATTGAATCATGAATAATGAATCATGAATTGAATTATGAATCATGAATCGAATCATGAATCATGTATTGAATCATGAATTCAATCATGAGTCATGAATGATGAATTGAATCATGAATCATGAATTGAATCATGAATCATGAATTAAATCATGAGTCATGAATCATGAATTGAATCATAAATCATGAATCATGAATTGAATCATAAAACATGAATCATGAATTTAATCATGAATCATATATCGAATTATGAATCATGAATCGAATCATGAATTTAATCATAAATCATGAATCATGAATTGAATCATGAATCATGAATCATGAATTGAATCATGAATAATGAATTGAATCATGAATCATGAATCACGAATTGAATCATGAATCATGAATTGAATCATGAATCATGAATCGAATCATGAATTGAATCATGAATCGAATCATGAATTTAATCATAAATCATGAATCATGAATTGAATCATGAATCATGAATCATGAATTGAATCATGAATAATGAATTGAATCATGAATCATGAATCATGAATTGAATCATGAATCATGAATTGAATCATGAATCATGAATCGAATCATGAATTGAATCATGAATCATGAATCATAATTTGAATTATGAATCATGAATCGAATCATGAATCATGAAATGAATCATGAATTGAATCATGAATCATGAATGATGAATTGAATCATGAATCATGAATCGAATCATGAATTGAATCATGAATCATGAATCGAATCATGAATCATGAATTAAATCATGAGTCATGAATCATGAATTGAATCATGAATCATGAATCATGAATTGAATCATAAAACATGAATCATGAATTTAATCATGAATCATATATCGAATTATGAATCATGAATCGAATCATGAATTTAATCATAAATCATGAATCATGAATTGAATCATGAATCATGAATCATGAATTGAATCATGAATAATGAATTAAATCATGAATCATGAATCATGAATTGAATCATGAATCATGAATTGAATTATGAATCATGAATCGAATCATGAATTGAATCATGAATCATGAATCATGAATTGAATTATGAATCATGAATCGAATCATGAATCATGTATTGAATCATGAATTGAATCATGAATCATGAATGATGAATTGAATCATGAATCATGAATTGAATCATGAATCATGAATTGAATCATGAGTCATGAATCATGAATTGAATCATGAATCATGAATCGAATCATGAATTGAATCATGAATGATGAATTGAATCATGAATCATGAATTGAATCATGAATCATGAATCATAAAATGAATCATGAATCATGAATTGAATCATGAATCATGAATTGAATCATGAATCATGAATCATGAATTAAATCATGAATCATGAAAAGAATCATGAAATGAATCATGAATCATGAATTAAATCATGAATCATGAATCGAATCATGAATCATGGATTGAATCATGAATCATAAATTGAATTATGAATCATGAAATGAATCATGAATTGAATCATGAATTCAAACATGAATCATGAATCGAATCATGAATCATGAATTGAATTATGAATCATGAATTAAATCATGAATCATGAATCATAAATCAAGAATTGAATCATGAATCATAAATTGAATTATAAATCAAGAATTGAATCATGAATCATGAATCGAATCATGAATCATGAAATAAATCATGAATTGAATCATGAATTTAATCATGAATCATGAATCAAATCATGAATCATGAAATAAATCATGAAATGAATCAAGATTCATGAACCATGAATTGAATCATGAAATAAATCATGAATCATGAATTGAATCATAAATCATGAATCATGAATTTAATCATGAATCATAATTCGAATCATGAATCATGAATCATGAATTGAATCATAAATCATGAATCGAATCTTGAATCATGAATTGAATCATAAATCATGAATTGAATCATGAATTGAAACATGAATCATGAAATGAATCATGAATCATGTATTGAATCATGAATCACGAATTGAATCATGCATCATGAATTGAATCATGAATCATAAATCGAATCATGAATCATGAAATGAATCATAAAATGAATCATGAATCATGAATTGAATCATGAATCACGAATTGAATCATGCATCATGAATTGAATCAGGAATCATAGATTGATTTATGAATCATGAAATGAATCATGAAATGAATCATGAATCATGAATTGAATCATAAATCCTGAATTGAATCATTAATTGAATTTTGAATCATGAATCATGAATCGAATCATGAATCATGAAATAAATAATGAATTGAATCATGAATTGAATCATGAATCATGAATCATGAATCGAATCATGAATCATGAAATAAATCATAAATTGAATCAAGATTCATGAACCATGAATTGAATCATAAAATAAATCATGAATCATGAATTGAATCATAAATCATGAATCATAAATTTAATCATGAATCATGAATCGAATCATGAATTAAAAATTGAATCATGAATCATGAATCAAATCATGAATCGAATCATGAATCATGAATCAAATCATGAATTGAATCATGAATCATGAATTGAATCATAAATTATGAATCATGAATTTAATCATGAATCATATATCGTATCATGAATCATGAATCGAATCATGAATTGAATCATGAATCATGAATTGAATTATGAATTGAATCAAGAATTGAATCATGCATTGAATCATGAATCATGAATTGAATCATGAATCATGAATCGAATCATGAATTGAATCATGAATGATGAATTGAATCATGAATCATGAATTGAATCATGAATCATGAATCATAAAATGAATCATGAATCATGAATTGAATCATTAATCATGAATTGAATCATGAATCATGAATTAAATCATGAATCATGAAAAGAATCATGAAATGAATCATGAATCATGAATTGAATCATGAATCATGAATCAAATCATGAATCATGAATCAAATCATGAATCATGGATTGAATCATGAATCATAAATTGAATCATGAATCATGAAATGAATCATGAATTGAATCATGAATTCAAACATGAATCATGAATCGAATCATGAATCATGAATTGAATAATGAATCATGAATTAAATCATGAATCATGAATCATAAATCAAGAATTGAATCATGAATCATGAATTGAATTATAAATCATGAATTAAATCATGAATCATGAATCATAAATCAAGAATTGAATCATGAATCATGAATCGAATCATGAATCATGAAATAAATCATGAATTGAATCATGAATTTAATCATGAATCATGAATCATGAATCGAATCATGAATCATGAAATAAATCATGAAATGAATCAAGATTCATGAACCATGAATTGAATCATGAAATAAATCATGAATCATGAATTGAATCATAAATCATGAATCATGAATTTAATCATGAATCATAATTCGAATCATGAATCATGAATCATGAATTGAATCATGAATCATGAATCGAATCATGAATCATGAATTGAATCATAAATCATGAATCGAATCATGAATTGAAACATGAATCATGAAATGAATCATGAATCATGAATTGAATCATGAATCATGTATTGAATCATGAATCACGAATTGAATCATGCATCATGAATTGAATCATGAATCATAAATCGAATCATGAATCATGAAATGAATCATAAAATGAATCATGAATCATGAATTGAATCATGAATCACGAATTGAATCATGCATCATGAATTGAATCATAAAATGAATCATGAATCATGAATTGAATCATGAATCACGAATTGAATCATGCATCATGAATTGAATCATGAATCATAAATCGAATTATGAATCATGAATTAAATCATGAATCATGAATCATAAATCAAGAATTGAATCATAAATCATGAATTGAATTATAAATCAAGAATTGAATCATGAATCATGAATCGAATCATGAATCATGAAATAAATCATGAATTGAATCATGAATTTAATCATGAATCATGAATCATGAATCAAATCATGAATCATGAAATAAATCATGAAATGAATCAAGATTCATGAACCATGAATTGAATCATGAAATAAATCATGAATCATGAATTGAATCATAAATCATGAATCATGAATTTAATCATGAATCATAATTCGAATCATGAATCATGAATCATGAATTGAATCATAAATCATGAATCGAATCATGAATCATGAATTGAATCATAAATCATGAATCGAATCATGAATTGAAACATGAATCATGAAATGAATCATGAATCATGTATTGAATCATGAATCACGAATTGAATCATGCATCATGAATTGAATCATGAAACATAAATCGAATCATGAATCATGAAATGAATCATAAAATGAATCATGAATCATGAATTGAATCGTGAATCACGAATTGAATCATGCATCATGAATTGAATCATGAATCATAAATCGAATTATGAATCATGAAATGAATCATGAAATGAATCATGAATCATGAATTGAATCATAAATCCTGAATTGAATCATGAATTGAATTTTGAATCATGAATCATGAATCGAATCATGAATCATGAAATAAATAATGAATTGAATCATGAATTGAATCATGAATCATGAATCATGAATCGAATCATGAATCATGAAATAAATCATAAATTGAATCAAGATTCATGAACCATGAATTGAATCATAAAATAAATCATGAATCATGAATTGAATCATAAATCATGAATCATAAATTTAATCATGAATCATGAATCGAATCATGAATTAAAAATTGAATCATGAATCATGAATCAAATCATGAATCATGAATTGAATCATGAATCATGAATCAAATCATGAATTGAATCATGAATCATGAATTGAATCATAAATTATGAATCATGCATTGAATCATGAATCATATATCGTATCATGAATCATGAATCGAATCATGAATTGAATCATGAATTGAATTATGAATTGAATCAAGAATTGAATCATGCATTGAATCATGAATCATGAATTGAATCATGAATCATGAATCGAATCATGAATTGAATCATGAATGATGAATTGAATCATGAATCATGAATTGAATCATGAATCATGAATCATAAAATAAATCATGAATCATGAATTGAATCATTAATCATTAATTGAATCATGAATCATGAATCATGAATTAAATCATGAATCATGAAAAGAATCATGAAATGAATCATGAATCATGAATTGAATCATGAATCATGAATCGAATCATGAATCATGGATTGAATCATGAATCATAAATTGAATCATGAATCATGAAATGAATCATGAATTGAATCATGAATTCAAACATGAATCATGAATCGAATCATGAATCATGAATTGAATTATGAATCATGAATTAAATCATGAATCATGAATCATAAATCAAGAATTGAATCATGAATCATGAATTGAATTATAAATCATGAATTAAATCATGAATAATGAATCATAAATCAAGAATTGAATCATGAATCATGAATCGAATCATGAATCATGAAATAAATCATGAATTGAATCATGAATTTAATCATGAATCATGAATCATGAAATAAATCATGAAATGAATCAAGATTCATGAACCATGAATTGAATCATGAAATAAATCATGAATCATGAATTGAATCATAAATCATGAATCATGAATTTAATCATGAATCATAATTCGAATCATGAATCATGAATCATGAATTGAATCATGAATCATGAATCGAATCATGAATCATGAATTGAATCATAAATCATGAATCGAATCATGAATTGAAACATGAATCATGAAATGAATCATGAATCATGAATTGAATCATGAATCATGTATTGAATCATGAATCACGAATTGAATCATGCATCATGAATTGAATCATGAATCATAAATCGAATCATGAATCATGAAATGAATCATAAAATGAATCATGAATCATGAATTGAATCATGAATCACGAATTGAATCATGCATCATGAATTGAATCATGAATCATAAATCGAATTATGAATCATGAAATGAATCATAAAATGAATCATGAATCATGAATTGAATCATAAATCCTGAATTGAATCATGAATTGAATTTTGAATCATGAATCATGAATCGAATCATGAATCATGAAATAAATAATGAATTGAATCATGAATTGAATCATGAATCATGAATCGAATCATGAATCATGAAATAAATCATGAATTGAATCAAGATTCATGAACCATGAATTGAATCATAAAATAAATCATGAATCATGAATTGAATCATAAATCATGAATCATAAATTTAATCATGAATCATGAATCGAATCATCAATTAAAAATTGAATCATGAATCATGAATCAAATCATGAATCATGAATTGAATCATGAATCATGAATCAAATCATGAATTGAATCATGAATCATGAATTGAATCATAAATTATGAATCATGAATTTAATCATGAATCATATATCGTATCATGAATCATGAATCGAATCATGAATTGAAACATGAATCATGAATTGAATTATGAATTGAATCAAGAATTGAATCATGAATCATGAATCAAATCATGAATTGAATCATGAATCATGAATTGAATCATAAATTATGAATCATGAATTTAATCATGAATCATATATCGTATCATGAATCATGAATCGAATCATGAATTGAATCATGAATCATGAATTGAATTATGAATTGAATCAAGAATTGAATCATGCATTGAATCATGAATCATGAATTGAATCATGAATCATGAATTGAATCATGAATTGAATCATGAATTATGAATCATAAATTGAATCATGAATTGAATCATGAATTAAATCATGAATCATGAAATGAATCATGAGTCATGAATTGACTCATGAATCATGAATTGAATCATGAATCATGAATCATGAAATGAATCATGAAATGAATCATGAATCATGAATTAAATCATGAATCACAAATTGAATTATGCATCATGAATTGAATCATGAATTATAAATCGAATCATGAATCATGAATTATGAATCATGAATTAAATCATGAATCATGAATTGAATCATGAATTGAATCATGAATCATGAATTATGAATCATGAATTAAATCATAAATCATGAATTGAATCATGAATTGAATCATGAATTGAATCATGAATCATGAATCGAATCATGAATCATGAATCGAATCATGAATCATGAAATAAATCATGAATTGAATCATAAATCATGAATTGAATCATGAATTGAATCATGAATCATGAATTGAATTATGAATTGAATCAAGAATTGAATCATGCATTGAATCATGAAACATGAATTGAATCATGAATCATGAATTGAATCATGAATCATGAATCATGAATTGAATCATGAATTGAATCATGAATTATGAATCTTAAATTGAATCATGAATTCAATCATGAATTAAATCATGAATCATGAAATGAATCATGAATTGAATCATGAATCATGAAATGAATCATGAATCATGTATTGAATCATGTATCATGAATTGAATCATGAATCATGAATCATAAATCAAGAATTGAATCATGAATCATGAATTGAATCATGAATCATGAAATGAATTATGAATTGAATCAAGAATTGAATCATGAATTGAAACATAAATCATGAATCGAATCATGATTCATGAATTGAATCATGAATCATGAATTGAATCATGAACCATGAATTGAATCATGAATCATGAATTGAATCATGAATCATGAATCTTGAATTGAATCATGAATCATGAATTGAATCAGGAATTATAAATCATAAGTTGAATCATGAATTGAGTCATAAATTGAATCATGAATCATGAAATGAATCAAGAATCATGAATTGAATCATGAATCATGAATTGAATCATGAATCATGAATCTTGAATTGAATCATGAATCATGAATTCAATCAGGAATCATGAATCATAAATTGAATCATGAATTGAATCATGAATCATGAATTGAATGATGAATGATGAATTATGAATCAAATCATGAATCATGAATTGAATCATGAATCATGAATTGAATCATGAATTATGAATTATGAATTGAATCATGAATTGAATCATGAATTATAAATCATAAGTTGAATCATGAAATGAATCATGAATTGAATCATGAATTTTGAGTTCAATCATGAATCATGAAATGAATCATGAAATGAATCATGAATCATGAATTGAATCATGAATTATGAATTGAATCATGAATCATAAATCGAATCATGAATCATGAATTGAATCAGGAATCATGAATCATGAATTGAATCATGAATCATGAATTGAATCATGAATCATGAATCACGAATCATGAATTGAATCATGAATCATTAATTGAATCATGAATCATGAATCGAATCATGAATCATGAATCATGAATTGAATCATGAATCATGAATCATAAATTGAATCATGAATTGAATCATGAATTATGAATCAGAAATTGAATCATGAATTGAATCATGAATTGAATCATGAAACATGAAATGAATCATGAATCATGTATTGTATCATGAATCATGAATTGAATCAGGAATCATGAATCATGAAATGAATCATGAAATGAATCATGAATCATGAATTGAATCATGAATCACGAATTGAATCATGCATCATGAATTGAATCATGAATTATAAATCGAATCATGAATCATGAATCATGAATCAGGAAATAAATCAAGAATCATGAATCATGAATTGAATCATAAATCATGAATTGAATCATGAATTGAATCATGAATCGAATAATGAATTATGAAATAAATCATGAATTGAATCATGAATTGAATCATGAATTATGAATCATGAATCGAATCATGAATCATGAATTGAATCATGAATCATAATTCGAATCATTAATCATGATTCAAGAATTGAATCATGAATCATGAATTGAATCATGAATCATGAATCGAATCATGAATCATGAATTGAATCAGGAATCATGAATTAAATCATGAATCATAAATCAAGAATTGAATCATGAATCATGAATCGAATCATGAATCATGAAATAAATCATGAATTGAATCATGAATTGAATCATGAATCATGAATCATGAATCGAATCATGAATCATGAAATAAATCATAAATTGAATCAAGATTCATGAACCATGAATTGAATCATGAAATAAATCATGAATCATGAATTGAATCATAAATCATGAATCATGAATTTAATCATGAATCATAATTCGAATCATGGATCATGAATTGAATCATGAATCATAATTCGAATCATGAATCATGAATTGAATCATAAATCATGATTTGAATCATGAATTGAATCATGAATCATAAAATGAATCATGAATCATGAATTGAATCATAAATCATGAATTGAATCAGGAATCACGAATTGAATCATGCATAATGAATTGAATCATGAATCATAAATCGAATCATGAATCATGAAATGAATCATGAATCATGAATTGAATCATGAATCACGAATTGAATCATGCATTATGAATTGAATCATGAATCACGAATTGAATCATGCATTATGAATTGAATCATGAATCATAAATCGAATCATGAACCATGAAATGAATCATGAAATGAATCATGAATCATGAATTGAATCATAAATCCTGAATTGAATCATAAATTGAATTTTGAATCATTAATCATAAATCGAATCATGAATCATGAAATAAATAATGAATTGAATCATGAATTGAATCATGAATCATGAATCATGAATCGAATCATGAATCATGAAATAAATCATGAATTGAATCAAGATTCATGAACCATGAATAGAATCATGAAATAAATCATGAATCATGAATTGAATCATAAATCATGAATCATAAATTTAATCATGAATCATGAATCGAATCATGAATTAAAAATTGAATCATGAATCATGAATCAAATCATGAATCATGAATTGAATCATGAATCATGAATCGAATCATGAATTGAATCATGAATCATGAATCATGAATTGAATCATAAATTATGAATCATGAATTTAATCATGCATCATATATCGAATCATGAATTGAATCATGAATCATGAAATGAATCATGAATTGAATCATGAATTCAAACATGAATCATGAATCGAATCATGAATCATGAATTGAATTATGAATCATGAATTAAATCATGAATCATGAATCATAAATCAAGAATTGAATCATGAATCATGAATTGAATTATAAATCATGAATTAAATCATGAATCATGAATCATAAATCAAGAATTGAATCATGAATCATGAATCGAATCATGAATCATGAAATAAATCATGAATTGAATCATGAATTGAATCATGAATCATGAATTGAATCAGGAATCATGAATCATAAATTGCATCATGAATTGAATCATGAATCATGAATTGAATGATGAATGATGAATTATGAATCAAATCATGAATCATGAATTGAATCATGAATTGAATCATGAATTATAAATCATAAGTTGAATCATGAAATGAATCATGAATTGAATCATGAATTTTGAATTCAATCATGAATCATGAAATGAATCATGAAATGAATCATGAATCATGAATTGAATCATGAATCATGAATTGAATCATGAATCATAAATCGAATCATAATTCATGAATTGAATCAGGAATAATGAATCATGAATTGAATCATGAATCATGAATTGAATCATGAATCATGAATCACGAATCATGAATTGAATCATGAATCATGAATTGAATCATGAATCATGAATCGAATCATGAATCATGAATCATGAATTGAATCATGAATCATGAATCATAAATTGAATCATGAATTGAATCATGAATTATGAATCATAAATTAAATCATGAATTGAATCATGAATTGAATCATGAATCATGAAATGAATCATGAATCATGTATTGTATCATGAATCATGAATTGAATCAGGAATCATGAATCATGAAATGAATCATGAAATGAATCATGAATCATGAATTGAATCATGAATCACGAATTGAATCATGCATCATGAATTGAATCATGAATTATAAATCGAATCATGAATCATGAATCATGATTAAGGAAATAAATCATGAATCATGAATTGAATCATAAATCATGAATTGAATCATGAATTGAATCATGAATCGAATAATGAATTATGAAATAAATCATGAATTGAATCATGAATTGAATCATGAATCATGAATCATGAATCGAATCATGAATCATGAAATAAATCATGAATTGAATAAAGATTCATGAACCATGAATTGAATCATAAATCATGAATCATGAATTGAATCATGAATCATAATTCGAATCATTAATCATGATTCAAGAATTGAATCATGAATCATGAATTGAATCATGAATCATGAATCGAATCATGAATCATGAATTGAATCATGAATCATGAATTAAATCATGAATCATAAATCAAGAATTGAATCATGAATCATGAATCGAATCATGAATCATGAAATAAATCATGAATTGAATCATGAATTGAATCATGAATCATGAATCATGAATCGAATCATGAATCATGAAATAAATCATGAATTGAATCAAGATTCATGAACCATGAATTGAATCTTGAAATAAATCATGAATCATGAATTGAATCATAAATCATGAATCATGAATTGAATCATGAATCATAATTCGAATCATGGATCATGAATTGAATCATGAATCATAATTCGAATCATGGATCATGAATTGAATCATGAATCATGAATCGAATCATGAATCATGAATTGAATCATAAATCATGAATCGAATCATGAATTGAATCATGAATCATAAAATGAATCATGAATCATGAATTGAATCATGAATCATGAATTGAATCAGGAATCACGAATTGAATCATGCATAATGAATTGAATCATGAATCATAAATCGAATCATGAATCATGAAATGAATCATGAAATGAATCATGAATCATGAATTGAATCATGAATCACGAATTGAATCATGCATCATGAATTGAATCATGAATCATAAATCGAATCATGAATCATGAAATGAATCATGAAATGAATCATGAATCATGAATTGAATCATAAATCCTGAATTGAATCATGAATTGAATTTTGAATCATGAATCATAAATCGAATCATGAATCATGAAATAAATAATGAATTGAATCATAAATTGAATCATGAATCATGAATCATGAATCATGAATCATGAAATAAATCATGAATTGAATCAAGATTCATGAACCATGAATTGAATCATGAAATAAATCATGAATCATGAATTGAATCATAAATCATGAATCATAAATTTAATCATGAATCATGAATCGAATCATGAATTAAAAATTGAATCATGAATCATGATTCAAATCATGAATCATGAATTGAATCATGAATCATGAATCGAATCATGAATTGAATCATGAATCATGAATCATGAATTGAATCATAAATTATGAATTGAATTATGAATTGAATCAAGAATTGAATCATGCATTGAATCATGAATCATGAATTGAATCATGAACCATGAATTGAATCATGAATCATGAATCATGAATTGAATCATGAATTGAATCATGAATTATGAATCATAAATTGAATCATGAATTGAATCATGAATTAAATCATGAATCATGAAATGAATCATGAATCATGAATTGACTCATGAATCATGAATTGAATCATGAATCATGAATCATGAAATGAATCATGAAATGAATCATGAATCATGAATCGAATCATGAATCATGAAATAAATCATGAATTGAATCATAAATCATGAATTGAATCATGAATTGAATCATGAATCATGAATTGAATTATGAATTGAATCAAGAATTGAATCATGCATTGAATCATGAATCATGAATTGAATCATGAATCATGAATTGAATCATGAATCATGAATCATGAATTGAATCATGAATTGAATCATGAATTATGAATCATAAATTGAATCATGAATTCAATCATGAATTAAATCAAGAATCATGAAACGAATCATGATTTGAATCATGAATCATGAAATGAATCATGAATCATGAATCATAAATCAAGAATTGAATCATGAATCATGAATTGAATCATGAATCATGAAATGAATTATGAATTGATTCAAGAATTGAATCATGAATTGAAACATAAATCATGAATCGAATCATGATTCATGAATTGAATCATGAATCATGAATTGAATCATGAATTGAATCATGAATTATAAATCATAAGTTGAATCATGAATTGAATCATAAATTGAATCATGAATCATGAAATGAATCAAGAATCATGAATTGAATCATGAATCATGAATTGAATCATGAATCATGAATCTTGAATTGAATCATGAATCATGAATTGAATCATGAATCATGAAAGGAATCATGAATCATGAATTCAATCATGAATCATGAATTGAATCAGGAATCATGAATTGAATCATGAATCATGAATCATGAATTGAATCATGAATTGAATCATGAATTATGAATCATAAATTGAATCATGAATTCAATCATGAATTAAATCATGAATCATGAAATGAATCATGAATTGAATCATGAATCATGAATTGAATCATGAATCATGAAATGAATCAAGAATCATGAATCATGAAATGAATCAAGAATCATGAATTGAATCATGAATCATGAATTGAATCATGAATCATGAATCTTGAATTGAATCATGAATCATGAATTGAATCATGAATCATGAAAGGAATCATGAATCATGAATTGAATCATGAATCATGAATTGAATCAGGAATCATGAATCATAAATTGAATCATGAATTGAATAATGAATCATTAATTGAATGATAAATGATGAATCATGAATCAAATCATGAATCATGAATTGAATCATGAATCATGAATTGAATCATGAATCATGAATCATGAATTGAATCATGAATTGAATCAAGAATTATAAATCATAAGATGAATCATGGATTGAATCATTCAATGAATCATGAATCATGAATCATGAAATGAATCATGAATTGAATCATGAATTTTGAATTGATTCATGAATCATGAATTGAATCATGAATCATGAATTGAATCATGAATCATAAATCGAATCATAAATCATGAATTGAATCATGAATCATGAATCATGAATCGAATCATGAATCATGAATTGAATTATGAATCATGAAATGAATCATGAATTGAATCATGAATTCAAACATGAATCATGAATCGAATCATGAATTGAATTATGAATTGAATCAAGAATTGAATCATGAATTGAAACATAAATCATGAATCGAATCATGATTCATGAATTGAATCATGAATCATGAATTGAATCATGAATCATGAATCATGAATTGAATCATAATTTAAATCATGAATTATAAATCATAAGTTGAATCATGAATTGAATCATGAATTGAATCATGAATCATGAAATGAATCATGAATCATGAATTGAATCATGAATCATGAATTGAATCATGAACCATGAATCTTGAATTGAATCATGAATCATAAATTGAATCACGAACTGAATCATGAATTGAATCATGAATCATGAAATGAATCATGAATCATGAATTGAATCATGAATCATGAATTGAATCAATAATCATGAATCATAAATTGAATCATGAATTGAATCATGAATCATGAATTGAATGATGAATGATGAATTATGAATCAAATCATGAATCATGAATTGAATCATGAATCATGAATTGAATCATGAATTATGAATCATGAATTGAATCATGAATTGAATCATGAATTATAAATCATAAGTTGAATCATGAAATGAATCATGAATTGAATCATGAATTTTGAATTCAATCATGAATCATGAAATGAATCATGAAATGAACCATGAATCATGAATTGAATCATGAATCATGAATTGAATCATGAATCATAAATCGAATCATGAATCATGAATTGAATCATGAATCATGAATCATGAATCGAATCATGAATCATGAATTGAATCATGAATCATGAATCACGAATCATGAATTGAATCATGAATCATGAATTGAATCATGAATCATGAATCGAATCATGAATCATGAATCATGAATTGAATCATGAATCATGAATCATAAATTGAATCATGAATTGAATCATGAATTATGAATCATAAATTGAATCATGAATTGAATCATGAATTGAATCATGAATCATGAAATGAATCATGAATCATGTATTGTATCATGAATCATGAATTGAATCAGGAATCATGAATCATGAAATGAATCATGAAATGAATCATGAATCATGAATTGAATCAGGAATCACGAATTGAATCATGCATCATGAATCATGAATTGAATCATAAATCATGAATTGAATCATGAATTGAATCATGAATCGAATAATGAATTATGAAATAAATCATGAATTGAATCATGAATTGAATCATGAATCATGAATCGAATCATGAATCATGAAATAAATCATGAATTGAATAAAGATTCATGAACCATGAATTGAATCATAAATCATGAATCATGAATTGAATCATGAATCATAATTCGAATCATTAATCATGATTCAAGAATTGAATCATGAATCATGAATTGAATCATGAATCATGAATCAAATCATGAATCATGAATTGAATCATGAATCATGAATTAAATCATGAATCATAAATCAAGAATTGAATCATGAATCATGAATCGAATCATGAATCATGAAATAAATCATGAATTGAATCATGAATTGAATCATGAATCATGAATCATGAATCGAATCATGAATCATGAAATAAATCATGAATTGAATCAAGATTCATGAACCATGAATTGAATCATGAAATAAATCATGAATCATGAATTGAATCATAAATCATGAATCATGAATTTAATCATGAATCATAATTCGAATCATGGATCATGAATTGAATCATGAATCATGAATCGAATCATGAATCATGAATTGAATCATAAATCATGAATCGAATCATGAATTGAATCATGAATCATAAAATGAATCATGAATCATGACTTGAATCATGAATCATGAATTGAATCATGCATCATGAATTGAATCATGAACCATAAATCGAATCATGAATCATGAATTGAATCATAAATAATGAATTGAATCATGAATTGAATCATGAATCATGAATCGAATCATGAATCATGAAATAAATCATGAATTGAATCATAAATCATGAATTGAATCATGAATTGAATCATGAATCATGAATTGAATTATGAATTGAATCAAGAATTGAATCATGCATTGAATCATGAATTATGAATTGAATCATGAATCATACATTGAATCATGAATCATGAATCATGAATTGACTCATGAATCATGAATTGAATCACGAATCATGAATCATAAATCGAATCATGAATCATGAAATGAATCATGAATCATGAATTGAATCATGAATCACGAATTGAATCATGCATCATGAATTGAATCATGAATCATAAATCGAATCATGAATCATGAAATGAATAATGAAATGAATCATGAATCATGAATTGAATCATAAATCCTGAATTGAATCATGAATTGAATTTTGAATCACGATTCATAAATCGAATCATGAATCATGAAATAAATAATGAATTGAATCATGAATTGAATCATGAATCATGAATCATGAATCGAATCATGAATCATGAAATAAATCATGAATTGAATCAAGATTCATGAACCATGAATTGAATCATGAAATAAATCATGAATCATAATTGAATCATAAATCATGAATCATAAATTTAATCAAGAATCATGAATCGAATCATGAATTAAAAATTGAATCATGAATCATGAATCAAATCATGAATCATGAATTGAATCATGAATCATGAAGCGAATCATGAATTGAATCATGAATCATAAAATGAATCATGAATCATGACTTGAATCATGAATCATGAATTGAATCAGGCATCATGAATTGAATCATGAATCATAAATCGAATCATGAATCATGAATTGAATCATAAATAATGAATTGAATCATGAATTGAATCATGAATCATGAATCGAATCATGAATCATGAAATAAATCATGAATTGAATCATAAATCATGAATTGAATCATGAATTGAATCATGAATCATGAATTGAATTATGAATTGAATCAAGAATTGAATCATGCATTGAATCATGAATTATGAATTGAATCATGAATCATACATTGAATCATGAATCATGAATCATGAATTGACTCATGAATCATGAATTGAATCATGAATCATGAATCATGAAATGAATCATGAATCATGAATCATAAATCGAATCATGAATCATGAAATGAATCATGAAATGAATCATGAATCATGAATTGAATCATGAATCACGAATTGAATCATGCATCATGAATTGAATCATGAATCATAAATCGAATCATGAATCATGAAATGAATCATGAAATGAATCATGAATCATGAATTGAATCATAAATCCTGAATTGAATCATAATTTGAATTTTGAATCATGATTCATAAATCGAATCATGAATCATGAAATAAATAATGAATTGAATCATGAATTGAATCATGAATCATGAATCATGAATCGAATCATGAATCATGAAATAAATCATGAATTGAATCAAGATTCATGAACCATGAATTGAATCATGAAATAAATCATGAATCATGAATTGAATCATAAATCATGAATCATAAATTTAATCATGAATCATGAATCGAATCATGAATTAAAAATTGAATCATGAATCATGAATCAAATCATGAATCATGAATTGAATCATGAATCATGAATCGAATCATGAATTGAATCATGAATCATGAATCATGAATTGAATCATAAATTATGAATCAGGAATTTAATCATGAATCATATATCGAATCATGAATTGAATCATGAATCATGAATTGAATTATGAATTGAATCAAGAATTGAATCATGCATTGAATCATGAATCATGAATTGAATCATGAATCATGAATTGAATCATGAATCATGAATCATGAATTGAATCATGAATTATGAATCATAAATTGAATCATGAATTGAATCATGAATTAAATCATGAATCATAAAATGAATCATGAATCATTAATTGACTCATGAATCGTGAATTGAATCATGAATCATGAATCATGAAATGAATCATGAATCATGAATTAAATCATGAATCACAAATTGAATCATGCATCATGAATTGAATCATGAATTATAAATCGAATCATGAATCATGAATCATGAATTAAATCATGAATCATGAATCATGAATTGAATCATAAATAATGAATTGAATCATGAATTGAATCATGAATCATGAATCGAATCATGAATCATGAAATAAATCATGAATTGAATCATAAATCATGAATTGAATCATGAATTGAATCATGAATCATGAATTGAATTATGAATTGAATCAAGAATTGAATCATGCATTGAATCATGAATTATGAATTGAATCATGAATCATACATTGAATCATGAATCATGAATCATGAATTGACTCATGAATCATGAATTGAATCATGAATCATGAATCATGAAATGAATCATGAATCATTAATTAAATCATGAATCACAAATTGAATCATGCATCATGAATTGAATCATGAATTATAAATCGAATCATGAATCATGAATCATGAATCATGAATCATGAATCATGAAATAAATCATAAATTGAATCAAGATTCATGAACCATAAATGTAATCATAAATCATGAATCGAATCATGAATCAAGAATTGAATTATGAATCATGAATCAAGAATTGAATAATGAATCATGAATCATGAATCGAATCATGAATTGAATCATGAATCATGAATCATGAATTGAATCATAAAACATGAATCATGAATTTAATCATGAATCATGAATCGAATCATGAAACATGAATTGAATCATAAATTATGAATCATGAATCGAATCATGAATCATGAAATAAATCATAAATTGAATCAAGATTCATGAACCATAAATGTAATCATGAATCATGAATCGAATCATGAATCAAGATTTGAATCATGAATCATGAATCGAATCATGAATCATGAATTGAATAATGAATCATGAATCATGAATTGAATCATAAAACATGAATCATGAATTTAATCATGAATCATATATCGAATTATGAATCATAATTCGAATCATGAATTAAATCATAAATCATAAATCATGAATTGAATCATGAATGATGAATTGAATCATGAATAATGAATTGAATCATGAATCATGAATGATGAATTGAATCATGAATCATGAATCGAATCATGAATTGAATCATGAATCATGAATTGAATTATGAATCATGAATCATGAATTGAATCATAAATTATGAATCAGGAATTTAATCATGAATCATATATCGAATCATGAATTGAATCATGAATCATGAATTGAATTATGAATTGAATCAAGAATTGAATCATGCATTGAATCATGAATCATGAATTGAATCATGAATCATGAATTGAATCATGAATCATGAATCATGAATTGAATCATGAATTATGAATCATAAATTGAATCATGAATTGAATCATGAATTTAATCATGAATCATGAAATGAATCATGAATCATGAATTGACTCATTAATCGTGAATTGAATCATGAATCATGAATCATGAAATGAATCATGAATCATGAATTAAATCATGAATCACAAATTGAATCATGCATCATGAATTGAATCATGAATTATAAATCGAATCATGAATCATGAATCCTGAATTAAATCATGAATCATGAATCATGAATTGAATCATAAATAATGAATTGAATCATGAATTGAATCATGAATCATGAATCGAATCATGAATCATGAAATAAATCATGAATTGAATCATAAATCATGAATTGAATCATGAATTGAATCATGAATCATGAATTGAATTATGAATTGAATCAAGAATTGAATCATGCATTGAATCATGAATTATGAATTGAATCATGAATCATACATTGAATCATGAATCATGAATCATGAATTGACTCATGAATCATGAATTGAATCATGAATCATGAATCATGAAATGAATCATGAATCATTAATTAAATCATGAATCACAAATTGAATCATGCATCATGAATTGAATCATGAATTATAAATCGAATCATGAATCATGAATCATGAATCATGAATTGAATCATGAGTCATGAATCATGAATTGAATCATGAATCATGAATCGAATCATGAATTGAATCATGAATGATGAATTGAATCATGAATAATGAATTGAATCATGAATCATGAATCATAAAATGAATCATGAATCATGATTTGAATCATTAATCATGAATTGAATCATGAATCATGAATTAAATCATGAATCATGAAAAGCATCATGAAATGAATCATGAATCATGAATTGAATCATGAATCATGAATCGAATCATGAATCATGGATTGAATCATGAATCATAAATTGAATCATGAATCATGAAATGAATCATGAATTGAATCATGAATTCAAACATGAATCATGAATCGAATCATGAATCATGAATTGAATTATGAATCATGAATTAAATCATGAATCATGAATCATAAATCAAGAATTGAATCATGAATCATGAATTGAATTATAAATCATGAATTAAATCATGAATCATGAATCATAAATCAAGAATTAAATCATGAATCATGAATTGAATCATGAATCATGTATTGAATCATGAATTGAATCATGAATCATGAATGATGAATTGAATCATGAATCATGAATCGAATCATGAATTGAATCATGAATCATGAATCGAATCATGAATTGAATCATGAATCATGAATCATATATCGAATTATGAATCATGAATCGAATCATGAATTTAATCATAAATCATGAATCATGAATTAAATCATGAATCATGAATTGAATCATGAATAATGAATTGAATCATGAATCAAGAATCGAATCATGAATTGAATCATGAATCATGAATCATGAATTGAATTATGAATCATGAATCGAATCATGAATCATGTATTGAATCATGAATTGAATCATGAGTCATGAATGATGAATTGAATCATGAATCATGAATTGAATCATGAATCATGAATTAAATCATGAGTCATGAATCATGAATTGAATCATGAATCATGAATCATGAATTGAATCATAAAACATGAATCATGAATTTAATCATGAATCATATATCGAATTATGAATCATGAATCGAATCATGAATTTAATCATAAATCATGCATCATGAATTGAATCATGAATCATGAATCATGAATTGAATCATGAATAATGAATTGAATCATGAATCATGAATCATGAATTGAATCATGAATCATGAATTGAATCATGAATCATGAATCGAATCATGAATTGAATCATGAATCATGAATCATGAATTGAATTATGAATCATGAATCGAATCATGAATCATGTATTGAATCATGAATTGAATCATGAATCATGAATGATGAATTCAATCATGAATCATGAATCGAATCATGAATTGAATCATGAATCATGAATCGAATCATGAATTGAATCATGAATCATGAATCATATATCGAATTATGAATCATGAATCGAATCATGAATTTAATCATAAATCATGAATCATGAATTGAATCATGAATCATGAATCATGAATTGAATCATGAATAATGAATTAAATCATGAATCATGAATCATGAATTGAATCATGAATAATGAATTGAATCATGAATCATGAATCATGAATTGAATCATGAATCATGAATTGAATCATGAATCATGAATCGAATCATGAATTGAATCATGAATCATGAATCATGAATTGAATTATGAATCATGAATCGAATCATGAATCATGTATTGAATCATGAATTGAATCATGAATCATGAATGATGAATTGAATCATGAATCATGAATCGAATCATGAATTGAATCATGAATCATGAATCGAATCATGAATTGAATCATGAATCATGAATCATATATCGAATTATGAATCATGAATCGAATCATGAATTTAATCATAAATCATGAATCATGAATTGAATCATGAATCATGAATCATGAATTGAATCATGAATAATGAATTAAATCATGAATCATGAATCATGAATTGAATCATGAATCATGAATTGAATTATGAATCATGAATCGAATCATGAATTGAATCATGAATCATGAATCATGAATTGAATTATGAATCATGAATCGAATCATGAATCATGTATTGAATCATGAATTGAATAATGAATCATGAATGATGAATTGAATCATGAATGATGAATTGAATCATGAATCATGAATTGAATCATGAGTCATGAATCATGAATTGAATCATGAATCATGAATCGAATCATGAATTGAATCATGAATGATGAATTGAATCATGAATAATGAATTGAATCATGAATCATGAATCATAAAATGAATCATGAATCATGAATTGAATCATTAATCATGAATTGAATCATGAATCATGAATCATGAATTAAATCATGAATCATGAAAAGAATCATGAAATGAATCATGAATCATGAATTGAATCATGAATCATGAATTAAATCATGAATCATGAAAAGAATCATGAAATGAATCATGAATCATGAATTGAATCATGAATCATGAATCGAATCATGAATCATGGATTGAATCATGAATCATAAATTGAATCATGAATCATGAAATGAATCATGAATTGAATCATGAATTCAAACATGAATCATGAATCGAATCATGAATCATGAATTGAATTATGAATCATGAATTAAATCATGAATCATGAATCATAAATCAAGAATTGAATTATGAATCATGAATTGAATTATAAATCATGAATTAAATCATGAATCATGAATCATAAATCAAGAATTGAATCATGAATCATGAATTGAATCATGAATCATGTATTGAATCATGAATTGAATCATGAATCATGAATGATGAATTGAATCATGAATCATGAATCGAATCATGAATTGAATCATGAATCATGAATCGAATCATGAATTGAATCATGAATCATGAATCATATATCGAATTATGAATCATGAATCGAATCATGAATTTAATCATAAATCATGAATCATGAATTGAATCATGAATCATGAATCATGAATTGAATCATGAATAATGAATTGAATCATGAATCATGAATCATGAATTGAATCATGAATCATGAATCGAATCATGAATTGAATCATGAATCATGAATCATGAATTGAATTATGAATCATGAATCGAATCATGAATCATGTATTGAATCATGAATTGAATCATGAGTCATGAATGATGAATTGAATCATGAATCATGAATTGAATCATGAATCATGAATTAAATCATGAGTCATGAATCATGAATTGAATCATGAATCATGAATCATGAATTGAATCATAAAACATGAATCATGAATTTAATCATGAATCATATATCGAATTATGAATCATGAATCGAATCATGAATTTAATCATAAATCATGAATCATGAATTGAATCATGACTCATGAATCATGAATTGAATCATGAATAATGAATTGAATCATGAATCATGAATCATGAATTGAATCATGAATCATGAATTGAATCATGAATCATGAATCGAATCATGAATTGAATCATGAATCATGAATCATGAATTGAATTATGAATCATGAATCGAATCATGAATCATGTATTGAATCATGAATTGAATCATGAATCATGAATGATGAATTGAATCATGAATCATGAATGATGAATTGAATCATGAATCATGAATCGAATCATGAATTGAATCATGAATCATGAATCGAATCATGAATTGAATCATGAATCATGAATCATATATCGAATTATGAATCATGAATCGAATCATGAATTTAATCATAAATCATGAATCATGAATTGAATCATGAATCATGAATCATGAATTGAATCATGAATAATGAATTAAATCATGAATCATGAATCATGAATTGAATCATGAATCATGAATTGAATTATGAATCATCAATCGAATCATGAATTGAATCATGAATCATGAATTGAATTATGAATCATGAATCGAATCATGAATCATGTATTGAATCATGAATTGAATCATGAATCATGAATGATGAATTGAATCATGAATCATGAATTGAATCATGAATGATGAATTGAATCATGAGTCATGAATCATGAATTGAATCATGAATCATGAATCGAATCATGAATCATGAATCATAAAATGAATCATGAATCATGAATTGAATCATGAATCATGAATTGAATCATGAATCATGAATTAAATCATGAATCATGAAAAGAATCATGAAATGAATCATGAATCATGAATTAAATCATGAATCATGAATCGAATCATGAATCATGGATTGAATCATGAATCATAAATTGAATCATGAATCATGAAATGAATCATGAATTGAATCATGAATTCAAACATGAATCATGAATCGAATCATGAATCATGAATTGAATCATGAATTCAAACATGAATCATGAATCGAATCATGAATCATGAATTGAATTATGAATCATGAATTAAATCATGAATCATGAATCATAAATCAAGAATTGAATCATGAATCATGAATTGAATTATAAATCAAGAATTGAATCATGAATCATGAATCGAATCATGAATCATGAAATAAATCATGAATTGAATCATGAATTTAATCATGAATCATGAATCATGAATCGAATCATGAATCATGAAATAAATCATGAAATGAATCAAGATTCATGAACCATGAATTGAATCATGAAATAAATCATGAATCATGAATTGAATCATAAATCATGAATCATGAATTTAATCATGAATCATAATTCGAATCATGAATCATGAATCATGAATTGAATCATGAATCATGAATTGAATCATGAATCATGAAAAGAATCATGAAATGAATCATGAATCATGAATTAAATCATGAATCATGAATCGAATCATGAATCATGGATTGAATCATGAATCATAAATTGAATCATGAATCATGAAATAAATTGAATCATGAATCATGAAATGAATCATGAATTGAATCATGAATTCAAACATGAATAATGAATCGATGAATCATGAATTCAAACATGAATCATGAATCGAATCATGAATCATGAATTGAATTATGAATCATGAATTAAATCATGAATCATGAATCATAAATCAAGAATTGAATCATGAATCATGAATTGAATTATAAATCAATAATTGAATCATGAATGATGAATTGAATCATGAATCATGAATCGAATCATGAATTGAATCATGAATCATGAATCGAATCATGAATTGAATCATGAATCATGAATCATATATCGAATTATGAATCATGAATCGAATCATGAATTTAATCATAAATCATGAATCATGAATTGAATCATGAATCATGAATCATGAATTGAATCATGAATAATGAATTGAATCATGAATCATGAATCATGAATTGAATCATGAATCAAGAATCGAATCATGAATTGAATCATGAATCATGAATCATGAATTGAATTATGAATCATGAATCGAATCATGAATCATGTATTGAATCATGAATTGAATCATGAGTCATGAATGATGAATTGAATCATGAATCATGAATTGAATCATGAATCATGAATTAAATCATGAGTCATGAATCATGAATTGAATCATGAATCATGAATCATGAATTGAATCATAAAACATGAATCATGAATTTAATCATGAATCATATATCGAATTATGAATCATGAATCGAATCATGAATTTAATCATAAATCATGAATCATGAATTGAATCATGAATCATGAATCATGAATTGAATCATGAATAATGAATTGAATCATGAATCATGAATTGAATCATGAATCATGAATTGAATCATGAATCATGAATCGAATCATGAATTGATTCATGAATCATGAATCATGAATTGAATTATGAATCATGAATCGAATCATGAATCATGTATTGAATCATGAATTGAATCATGAATCATGAATGATGAATTGAATCATGAATCATGAATCGAATCATGAATTGAATCATGAATCATGAATCGAATCATGAATTGAATCATGAATCATGAATCATATATCGAATTATGAATCATGAATCGAATCATGAATTTAATCATAAATCATGAATCATGAATTGAATCATGAATCATGAATCATGAATTGAATCATGAATAATGAATTAAATCATGAATCATGAATCATGAATTGAATCATGAATAATGAATTGAATCATGAATCATGAATCATGAATTGAATCATGAATCATGAATTGAATCATGAATCATGAATTGAATCATGAATCATGAATCGAATCATGAATTGAATCATGAATCATGAATCATGAATTGAATTATGAATCATGAATCGAATCATGAATCATGTATTGAATCATGAATTGAATCATGAATCATGAATGATGAATTGAATCATGAATCATGAATCGAATCATGAATTGAATCATGAATCATGAATCGAATCATGAATTGAATCATGAATCATGAATCATATATCGAATTATGAATCATGAATCGAATCATGAATTTAATCATAAATCATGAATCATGAATTGAATCATGAATCATGAATCATGAATTAAATCATGAATAATGAATTGAATCATGAATCATGAATCATGAATTGAATCATGAATCATGAATTGAATTATGAATCATGAATCGAATCATGAATTGAATCATGAATCATGAATCATGAATTGAATTATGAATCATGAATCGAATCATGAATCATGTATTGAATCATGAATTGAATAATGAATCATGAATGATGAATTGAATCATGAATGACGAATTGAATCATGAATCATGAATTGAATCATGAGTCATGAATCATGAATTGAATCATGAATCATGAATCGAATCATGAATTGAATCATGAATGATGAATTGAATCATGAATAATGAATTGAATCATGAATCATGAATCATAAAATGAATCATGAATCATGAATTGAATCATTAATCATGAATTGAATCATGAATCATGAATCATGAATTAAATCATGAATCATGAAAAGAATCATGAAATGAATCATGATTCATGAATTGAATCATGAATCATGAATTAAATCATGAATCATGAAAAGAATCATGAAATGAATCATGAATCATGAATTGAATCATGAATCATGAATCGAATCATGAATCATGGATTGAATCATGAATCATAAATTGAATCATGAATCATGAAATGAATCATGAATTGAATCATGAATTCAAACATGAATCATGAATCGAATCATGAATCATGAATTGAATTATGAATCATGAATTAAATCATGAATCATGAATCATAAATCAAGAATTGAATTATGAATCATGAATTGAATTATAAATCATGAATTAAATCATGAATCATGAATCATAAATCAAGAATTGAATCATGAATCATGAATCGAATCATGAATCATGTATTGAATCATGAATTGAATCATGAATCATGAATGATGAATTGAATCATGAATCATGAATCGAATCATGAATTGAATCATGAATCATGAATCGAATCATGAATTGAATCATGAATCATGAATCATATATCGAATTACGAATCATGAATCGAATCATGAATTTAATCATAAATCATGAATCATGAATTGAATCATGAATCATGAATCATGAATTGAATCATGAATAATGAATTGAATCATGAATCATGAATCATGAATTGAATCATGAATCATGAATCGAATCATGAATTGAATCATGAATCATGAATCATGAATTGAATTATGAATCATGAATCGAATCATGAATCATGTATTGAATCAGGAATTGAATCACGAGTCATGAATGATGAATTGAATCATGAATCATGAATTGAATCATGAATCATGAATTAAATCATGAGTCATGAATCATGAATTGAATCATGAATCATGAATCATGAATTGAATCATAAAACATGAATCATGAATTTAATCATGAATCATATATCGAATTATGAATCATGAATCAAATCATGAATTTAATCATAAATCATGAATCATGAATTGAATCATGAATCATGAATCATGAATTGAATCATGAATAATGAATTGAATCATGAATCATGAATCATGAATTGAATCATGAATCATGAATTGAATCATGAATCATGAATCGAATCATGAATTGAATCATGAATCATGAATCATGAATTGAATTATGAATCATGAATCGAATCATGAATCATGTATTGAATCATGAATTGAATCATGAATCGAATCATGAATTGAATCATGAATCATGAATCGAATCATGAATTGAATCATGAATCATGAATCATATATCGAATTATGAATCATGAATCGAATCATGAATTTAATCATAAATCATGAATCATGAATTGAATCATGAATCATGAATCATGAATTGAATCATGAATAATGAATTAAATCATGAATCATGAATCATGAATTGAATCATGAATCATGAATTGAATTATGAATCATCAATCGAATCATGAATTGAATCATGAATCATGAATTGAATTATGAATCATGAATCGAATCATGAATCATGTATTGAATCATGAATTGAATCATGAATCATGAATGATGAATTGAATCATGAATCATGAATTGAATCATGAATCATGAATTGAATCATGAGTCATGAATCGTGAATTGAATCATGAATCATGAATCGAATCATGAATCATGAATCATAAAATGAATCATGAATCATGAATTGAATCATAAATCATGAATTGAATCATGAATCATGAATTAAATCATGAATCATGAAAAGAATCATGAAATGAATCATGAATCATGAATTAAATCATGAATCATGAATCGAATCATGAATCATGGATTGAATCATGAATCATAAATTGAATCATGAATCATGAAATGAATCATGAATTGAATCATGAATTCAAACATGAATCGAATCATGAATCATGAATTGAATTATGAATCATGAATTAAATCATGAATCATGAATCATAAATCAAGAATTGAATCATGAATCATGAATTGAATTATAAATCAAGAATTGAATCATGAATCATGAATCGAATCATGAATCATGAAATAAATCATGAATTGAATCATGAATTTAATCATGAATCATGAATCATGAATCGAATCATGAATCATTAAATAAATCATGAAATGAATCAAGATTCATGAACCATGAATTGAATCATGAAATAAATCATGAATCATGAATTGAATCATAAATCATGAATCATGAATTGAATCATAAATCATGAATCATGAATTTAATCATGAATCATAATTCGAATCATGAATCATGAATCATGAATTGAATCATGAATCATGAATTGAATCATGAATCATGAAAAGAATCATGAAATGAATCATGAATCATGAATTAAATCATGAATCATGAATCGAATCATGAATCATGGATTGAATCATGAATCATAAATTGAATCATGAATCATGAAATGAATCATGAATTGAATCATGAATTCAAACATGAATCATGAATCGAATCATGAATCATGAATTGAATTATGAATCATGAATTAAATCATGAATCATGAATCATAAATCAAGAATTGAATCATGAATCATGAATTGAATTATAAATCAAGAATTGAATCATGATTGATGAATTGAATCATGAATCATGAATCGAATCATGAATTGAATCATGAATCATGAATCGAATCATGAATTGAATCATGAATCATGAATCATATATCGAATTATGAATCATGAATCGAATCATGAATTTAATCATAAATCATGAATCATGAATTGAATCATGAATCATGAATTGAATCATGAATAATGAATTAAATCATGAATCATGAATCATGAATTGAATCATGAATCATGAATTGAATTATGAATCATCAATCGAATCATGAATTGAATCATGAATCATGAATTTAATTATGAATCATGAATCGATTCATGAATCATGTATTGAATCATGAATTGAATCATGAATCATGAATGATGAATTGAATCATGAATCATGAATTGAATCATGAATGATGAATTGAATCATGAGTCATGAATCATGAATTGAATCATGAATCATGAATCGAATCATGAATCATAAAATGAATCATGAATCATGAATTGAATCATGAATCATGAATTGAATCATGAATCATGAATTAAATCATGAATCATGAAAAGAATCATGAAATGAATCATGAATCATGAATTAAATCATGAATCATCAATCGAATCATGAATCATGGATTGAATCATGAATCATAAATTGAATCATGAATCATGAAATGAATCATGAATTGAATCATGAATTCAAACATGAATCATGAATCGAATCATGAATCATGAATTGAATTATGAATCATGAATTAAATCATGAATCATGAATCATTAATCAAGAATTGAATCATGAATCATGAATTGAATTATAAATCAAGAATTGAATCATGAATCATGAATCGAATCATGAATCATGAAATAAATCATGAATTGAATCATGAATTTAATCATGAATCATGAATCATGAATCGAATCATGAATCATGAAATAAATCATGAAATGAATCAAGATTCATGAACCATGAATTGAATCATGAAATAAATCATGAATCATGAATTGAATCATAAATCATGAATCATGAATTGAATCATGAATCATAATTCGAATCATGAATCATGAATCATGAATTGAATCATGAATCATGAATTGAATCATGAATCATGAAAAGAATCATGAAATGAATCATGAATCATGAATTAAATCATGAATCATGAATCGAATCATGAATCATGGATTGAATCATGAATCATAAATTGAATCATGAATCATGAAATGAATCATGAATTGAATCATGAATTCAAACATGAATCATGAATCGAATCATGAATCATGAATTGAATTATGAATCATGAATTAAATCATGAATCATGAATCATAAATCAAGAATTGAATCATGAATCATGAATTGAATTATAAATCAAGAATTGAATCATGAATCATGAATCGAATCATGAATCATGAAATAAATCATGAATTGAATCATGAATTTAATCATGAATCATGAATCATGGATCGAATCATGAATCATGAAATAAATCATGAAATGAATCAAGATTCATGAACCATGAATTGAATCAAGATTCATGAACCATGAATTGAATCATGAAATAAATCATGAATCATGAATTGAATCATAAATCATGAATCATGAATTTAATCATGAATCATAATTCGAATCATGAATCATGAATCATGAATTGAATCATAAATCATGAATCGAATCATGAATCATGAATTGAATCATAAATCATGAATCGAATCATGAATTGAAACATGATTCATGAAATGAATCATGAATCATGTATTGAATCATGAATCACGAATTGAATCATGCATCATGAATTGAATCATGAATCATAAATCGAATCATGAATCATGAAATGAATCATAAAATGAATCATGAATCATGAATTGAATCATGAATCACGAATTGAATCATGCATCATGAATTGAATCATGAATCATGAATCGAATCATGAATCATGTATTGAATCATGAATTGAATCATGAGTCATGAATCATGAATTGAATCATGAATCATGAATCGAATCATGAATTGAATCATGAATGATGAATTGAATCATGAATCATGAATTGAATCATGAATCATGAATTGAATCATGAATCATGAATTATGAATTAAATCATGAATCATGAAAAGAATCATGAAATGAATCATGAATCATTAATTAAATCATGAATCATGAATCGAATCATGAATCATGGATTGAATCATGAATCATAAATTGAATCATGAATCATGAAATGAATCATGAATTGAATCATGAATTCAAACATGAATCATGAATCGAATCATGAATCATGAATTGAATTATGAATCATGAATTAAATCATGAATCATGAATCGAATCATGAATCATGGATTGAATCATGAATCATAAATTGAATCATGAATCATGAAATGAATCATGAATTGAATCATGAATTCAAACATGAATCATGAATCGAATCATGAATCATGAATTGAATTATGAATCATGAATTAAATCATGAATCATGTATCATAAATCAAGAATTGAATCATGAATCATGAATTGAATTATAAATCAAGAATTGAATCATGAATCATGAATCGAATCATGAATCATGAAATAAATCATGAATTGAATCATGAATTTAATCATGAATCATGAATCATAATTCTAATCATGAATCATGAAATAAATCATGAAATGAATCAAGATTCATGAACCATGAATTGAATCATGAAATAAATCATGAATCATGAATTGAATCATAAATCATGAATCATGAATTTAATCATGAATCATAATTCGAATCATGAATCATGAATCATGAATTGAATCATGAATCATGAATTGAATCATGAATCATGAATCATGAATTAAATCATGAATCATGAAAAGAATCATGAAATGAATCATGAATCATGAATTAAATCATGAATCATGAATCGAATCATGAATCATGGATTGAATCATGAATCATAAATTGAATCATGAATCATGAAATGAATCATGAATTGAATCATGAATTCAAACATGAATCATGAATCGAATCATGAATCATGAATTGAATTATGAATCATGAATTAAATCATGAATCATGAATCATAAATCAAGAATTGAATCATGAATCATGAATTGAATTATAAATCAAAAATTGAATCATGAATCATGAATCGAATCTTGAATCATGAAATAAATCATGAATTGAATCATGAATTTAATCATGAATCATGAATCATGAATCGAATCATGAATCATGAAATAAATCATGAAATGAATCAAGATTCATTTACCATGAATTGAATCAAGATTCATGAACCATGAATTGAATCATGAAATAAATCATGAATCATGAATTGAATCATAAATCATGAATCATGAATTTAATCGTGAATCATAATTCGAATCATGAATCATGAATCATGAATTGAATCATAAATCATGAATCGAATCATGAATCATGAATTGAATCATAAATCATGAATCGAATCATGAATTGAAACATAAATCATGAAATGAATCATGAATCATGTATTGAATCATGAATCACGAATTGAATCATGCATCATGAATTGAATCATGAATCATAAATCGAATCATGAATCATGAAATGAATCATAAAATGTATCATGAATCATGAATTGAATCATGAATCACGAATTGAATCATGCATCATGAATTGAATCATGAATCATAAATCGAATTATGAATCATGAAATGAATCATGAAATGAATCATGAATCATGAATTGAATCATAAATCCTGAATTGAATCATGAATTGAATTTTGAATCATGAATCATGAATCGAATCATGAATCATGAAATAAATAATGAATTGAATCATGAATTGAAACATGAATCATGAATCATGAATCGAATCATGAATCATGAAATAAATCATGAATTGAATCAAGATTCATGAACCATGAATTATATCATAAAATAAATCATGAATCATGAATTGAATCATAAATCATGAATCATAAATTTATTCATGAATCATGAATCGAATCATGAATTAAAAATTGAATCATGAATCATGAATCAAATCATGAATCATGAATTGAATCATGAATCATGAATCAAATCATGAATTGAATCATGAATCATGAATTGAATCATAAATTATGAATCATGAATTTAATCATGAATCATATATCGTATCATGAATCATGAATCATGAATCATGAATTAAATCATGAATCATGAAAAGAATCATGAAATGAATCATGAATCATGAATTAAATCATGAATCATGAATCGAATCATGAATCATGGATTGAATCATGAATCATAAATTGAATCATGAATCATGAAATGAATCATGAATTGAATCATGAATTCAAACATGAATCATGAATCGAATCATGAATCATGAATTGAATTATGAATCATGAATTAAATCATGAATCATGAATCATAAATCAAGAATTGAATCATGAATCATGAATTGAATTATAAATCAAAAATTGAATCATGAATCATGAATCGAATCTTGAATCATGAAATAAATCATGAATTGAATCATGAATTTAATCATGAATCATGAATCATGAATCGAATCATGAATCATGAAATAAATCATGAAATGAATCAAGATTCATTTACCATGAATTGAATCAAGACTCATGAACCATGAATTGAATCATGAAATAAATCATGAATCATGAATTGAATCATAAATCATGAATCATGAATTTAATCGTGAATCATAATTCGAATCATGAATCATGAATCATGAATTGAATCATAAATCATGAATCGAATCATGAATCATGAATTGAATCATAAATCATGAATCGAATCATGAATTGAAACATAAATCATGAAATGAATCATGAATCATGTATTGAATCATGAATCACGAATTGAATCATGCATCATGAATTGAATCATGAATCATAAATCGAATCATGAATCATGAAATGAATCATAAAATGTATCATGAATCATGAATTGAATCATGAATCACGAATTGAATCATGCATCATGAATTGAATCATGAATCATAAATCGAATTATGAATCATGAAATGAATCATGAAATGAATCATGAATCATGAATTGAATCATAAATCCTGAATTGAATCATGAATTGAATTTTGAATCATGAATCATGAATCGAATCATGAATCATGAAATAAATAATGAATTGAATCATGAATTGAAACATGAATCATGAATCATGAATCGAATCATGAATCATGAAATAAATCATGAATTGAATCAAGATTCATGAACCATGAATTATATCATAAAATAAATCATGAATCATGAATTGAATCATAAATCATGAATCATAAATTTATTCATGAATCATGAATCGAATCATGAATTAAAAATTGAATCATGAATCATGAATCAAATCATGAATCATGAATTGAATCATGAATCATGAATCAAATCATGAATTGAATCATGAATCATGAATTGAATCATAAATTATGAATCATGAATTTAATCATGAATCATATATCGTATCATGAATCAAGAATCGAATCATGAATTGAATAATGAATCATGAATTGAATTATGAATTGAATCAAGAATTGAATCATGCATTGAATCATGAATCATGAATTGAATCATGAATTCAAACATGAATCATGAATCGAATCATGAATCATGAATTGAATTATGAATCAAGAATTGAATCATGAATCATGAATCGAATCATGAATCATGAATCATGAAATAAATCATGAATTGAATCATGAATTTAATCATGAATCATGAATCATGAATCGAATCATGAATCATGAAATAAATCATGAAATGAATCAAGATTCATGAACCATGAATTGAATCATGAAATAAATCATGAATCATGAATTGAATCATAAATCATGAATCATGAATTGAATCATGAATCATAATTCGAATCATGAATCATGAATTGAATCATGAATCATGAATTGAATCATGAATCATGAATCATGAATTAAATCATGAATTATGAAAAGAATCATGAAATGAATCATGAATCATGAATTAAATCATGAATCATGAATCGAATCATGAATCATGGATTGAATCATGAATCATAAATTGAATCATGAATCATGAAATGAATCATGAATTGAATCATGAATTCAAACATGAATCATGAATTGAATTATGAATCATGAATTAAATCATGAATCATGAATCATAAATCAAGAATTGAATCATGAATCATGAATTGAATTATAAATCAAAAATTGAATCATGAATCATGAATCGAATCATGAATCATGAAATAAATCATGAATTGAATCATGAATTTAATCATGAATCATGAATCATGAATCGAATCATGAATCATGAAATAAATCATGAAATGAATCAAGATTCATTTACCATGAATTGAATCAAGATTCATGAACCATGAATTGAATCATGAAATAAATCATGAATCATGAATTGAATCATAAATCATGAATCATGAATTTAATCATGAATCATAATTCGAATCATGAATCATGAATCATGAATTGAATCATAAATCATGAATCGAATCATGAATCATGAATTGAATCATAAATCATGAATCATGAATTTAATCATGAATCATAATTCGAATCATGAATCATGAATCATGAATTGAATCATAAATCATGAAATGAATCATGAATCATGTATTGAATCATGAATCACGAATTGAATCATGCATCATGAATTGAATCATGAATCATAAATCGAATCATGAATCATGAAATGAATCATAAAATGAATCATGAATCATGAATTGAATCATGAATCACGAATTGAATCATGCATCATGAATTGAATCATGAATCATAAATCGAATTATGAATCATGAAATGAATCATGAAATGAATCATGAATCATGAATTGAATCATAAATCCTGAATTGAATCATGAATTGAATTTTGAATCATGAATCATGAATCGAATCATGAATCATGAAATAAATAATGAATTGAATCATGAATTGAAACATGAATCATGAATCATGAATCGAATCATGAATCATGAAATAAATCATGAATTGAATCAAGATTCATGAACCATGAATTGAATCATAAAATAAATCATGAATCATGAATTGAATCATAAATCATGAATCATAAATTTAATCATGAATCATGAATCGAATCATGAATTAAAAATTGAATCATGAATCATGAATCAAATCATGAATCATGAATTGAATCATGAATCATGAATCAAATCATGAATTGAATCATGAATCATGAATTGAATCATAAATTATGAATCATGAATTTAATCATGAATCATATATCGTATCATGAATCATGAATCGAATCATGAATTGAATAATGAATCATGAATTGAATTATGAATTGAATCAAGAATTGAATCATGCATTGAATCATGAATCATGAATTGAATCATGAATCATGAATCGAATCATGAATTGAATCATGAATGATGAATTGAATCATGAATCATGAATTGAATCATGAATCATGAATCATAAAATTAATCATGAATCATGAATTGAATCATTAATCATGAATTGAATCATGAATCATGAATCATGAATTAAATCATGAATCATGAAAAGAATCATGAAATGAATCATGAATCATGAATTGAATCATGAATCATGAATCGAATCATGAATCATGGATTGAATTATGAATCATAAATTGAATCATGAATCATGAAATGAATCATGAATTGAATCATGAATTCAAACATGAATCATGAATCGAATCATGAATCATGAATTGATTTATGAATCATGAATTAAATCATGAATCATGAATCATAAATCAAGAATTGAATCATGAATCATGAATTGAATTAAAAATCATGAATTAAATCATGAATCATGAATCATAAATCAAGAATTGAATCATGAATCATGAATCGAATCATGAATCATGAAATAAATCATGAATTGAATCATGAATTTAATCATGAATCATGAATCATGAATCGAATCATGAATCATGAAATAAATCATGAATTGAATCATGAATTTAATCATGAATCATGAATCATGAATCGAATCATGAATCATGAAATAAATCATGAAATGAATCAAGATTCATGAACCATGAATTGAATCATGAAATAAATCATGAATCATGAATTGAATCATAAATCATGAATCATGAATTGAATCATAAATCATGAATCATGAATTTAATCATGAATCATAATTCGAATCATGAATCATGAATCATGAATTGAATCATGAATCATGAATCGAATCATGAATCATGAATTGAATCATAAATCATGAATCGAATCATGAATTGAAACATGAATCATGAAATGAATCATGAATCATGAATTGAATCATGAATCATGTATTGAATCATGAATCACGAATTGAATCATGCATCATGAATTGAATCATGAATCATAAATCGAATCATGAATCATGAAATGAATCATAAAATGAATCATGAATCATGAATTGAATCATGAATCACGAATTGAATCATGCATCATGAATTGAATCATGAATCATAAATCGAATTATGATTCATGAAATGAATCATGAAATGAATCATGAATCATGAATTGAATCATAAATCCTGAATTGAATCATGAATTGAATTTTGAATCATGAATCATGAATCGAATCATGAATCATGAAATAAATAATGAATTGAATCATGAATTGAATCATTAATCATGAATCGAATCATGAATCATGAAATAAATCATGAATTGAATCAAGATTCATGAACCATGAATTGAATCATAAAATAAATCATGAATCATGAATTGAATCATAAATCATGAATCATAAATTTAATCATGAATCATGAATCGAATCGTGAATTAAAAATTGAATCATGAATCATGAATCAAATCATGAATCATGAATTGAATCATGAATCATGAATCAAATCATGAATTGAATCATGAATCATGAATTGAATCATAAATTATGAATCATGAATTTAATCATGAATCATATATCATATCATGAATCATGAATCGAATCATGAATTGAATCATGAATCATGAATTGAATTATGAATTGAATCAAGAATTGAATCATGCATTGAATCATGAATCATGAATTGAATCATGAATCATGAATCATGAATTGAGTCATGAATTGAATCATGAATTGAATCATGAATTAAATCATGAATCATGAAATGAATCATGAGTCATGAATTGACTCATGAATCATGAATTGAATCATGAATCATGAATCATGAAATGAATCATGAAATGAATCATGAATCATGAATTAAATCATGAATCACAAATTGAATCATGCATCATGAATTGAATCATGAATTATAAATCGAATCATGAATCATGAATTATGAATCATGAATTAAATCATGAATCATGAATTGAATCATAAATCATGAATTGAATCATGAATTGAATCATGAATCATGAATCGAATCATGAATCATGAAATAAATCATGAATTGAATCATAAATCATGAATTGAATCATGAATTGAATCATGAATCATGAATTGAATTATGAATTGAATCAAGAATTGAATCATGCATTGAATCATGAAACATGAATTGAATCATGAATCATGAATTGAATCATGAATCATGAATCATGAATTGAATCATGAATTGAATCATGAATTATGAATCATAAATTGAATCATGAATTCAATCATGAATTAAATCATGAATCATGAAATGAATCATGATTTGAATCATGAATCATGAAATGAATCATGAATCATGTATTGAATCATGTATCATGAATTGAATCATGAATCATGATCATAAATGAAGAGTGGATAGGGATATATGATCATATATTATCTTAATTAATCATTTATCATGAATTAATCAAAATTATAATATCATGAATTGAATCATGAATCATGAAATGAATTAAGAATTGAATTAAGAATTGAATCATGAATTGAAACATAAATCATGAATCGAATCATGATTCATGAATTGAATCATGAATCATGAATTGAATCATGAATCATGAATTGAATCATGAATTGAATCATGAATTATAAATCATAAGTTGAATCATGAATTGAATCATAAATTGAATCATGAATCATGAAATGAATCAAGAATCATGAATTGAATCATGAATCATGAATTGAATCATGAATCTTGAATTGAATCATGAATCATGAATTGAATCAGGAATCATGAATCATAAATTGAATCATGAATTGAATAATGAATCATTAATTGAATGATAAATGATGAATCAAATCATGAATCATGAATTGAATCATGAATCATGAATCAAATCATGAATTGAATCATGAATCATGAATTGAATCATAAATTATGAATCATGAATTTAATCATGAATCATATATCGTATCATGAATCATGAATCGAATCATGAATTGAATCATAAATCATGAATCATAAATTTAATCATGAATCATGAATCGAATCATGAATTAAAAATTGAATCATGAATCATGAATCAAATCATGAATCATGAATTGAATCATGAATCATGAATCAAATCATGAATTGAATCATGAATCATGAATTGAATCATAAATTATGAATCATGAATTTAATCATGAATCATATATCGTATCATGAATCATGAATCGAATCATGAATTGAATCATGAATCATGAATTGAATTATGAATTGAATCAAGAATTGAATCATGCATTGAATCATGAATCATGAATTGAATCATGAATCATGAATCGAATCATGAATTGAATCATGAATGATGAATTGAATCATGAATCATGAATTGAATCATGAATCATGAATCATAAAATGAATCATGAATCATGAATTGAATCATTAATCATGAATTGAATCATGAATCATGAATCGAATCATGAATCATGGATTGAATCATGAATCATAAATTGAATCATGAATCATGAAATGAATCATGAATTGAATCATGAATTCAAACATGAATCATGAATCGAATCATGAATCATGAATTGAATTATGAATCATGAATTAAATCATGAATCATGAATCATAAATCAAGAATTGAATCATAAATCATGAATTGAATCATGAATTGAATCATGAAACATGAATTGAATTATGAATTGAATCAAGAATTGAATCATGCATTGAATCATGAAACATGAATTGAATCATGAATCATGAATTGAATCATGAATCATGAATCATGAATTGAATCATGAATTGAATCATGAATTATGAATCATAAATTGAATCATGAATTCAATCATGAATTAAATCATGAATCATGAAATGAATCATGAATTGAATCATGAATCATGAAATGAATCATGAATCATGTATTGAATCATGTATCATGAATTGAATCATGAATCATGAATCATAAATCAAGAATTGAATCATGAATCATGAATTGAATCATGAATCATGAAATGAATTATGAATTGAATCAAGAATTGAATCATGAATTGAAACATAAATCATGAATCGAATCATGATTCATGAATTGAATCATGAATCATGAATTGAATCATGAATCATGAATCATGAATTGAATCATGAATTGAATCATGAATTATAAATCATAAGTTGAATCATGAATTGAATCATAAATTGAATCATGAATCATGAAATGAATCAAGAATCATGAATTGAATCATGAATCATGAATTGAATCATGAATCATGAATCTTGAATTGAATCATGAATCATGAATTGAATCAGGAATCATGAATCATAAATTGAATCATGAATTGAATAATGAATCATTAATTGAATGATAAATGATGAATCATGAATCAAATCATGAATCATGAATTGAATCATGAATCATGAATTGAATCATGAATCATGAATCATGAATTGAATCATGAATTGAATCATGAATTATAAATCATAAGTTGAATCATGAATTGAATCATGAATTGAATCATGAATCATGAATCATGAAATGAATCATGAATTGAATCATGAATTTTGAATTGATTCATGAATCATGAATTGAATCATGAATCATGAATTGAATCATGAATCATAAATCGAATCATGAATCATGAATTGAATCATGAATCATGAATCATGAATCGAATAATGAATCATGAATTGAATCATGAATCATGAAATGAATCATGAATTGAATCATGAATTCAAACATGAATCATGAATCGAATCATGAATCATGAATCATGAATTGAATCATGTATTAAATCATGTATCATGAAATGAATCATGAATTGAATCATGAATCATGAAATGAATCATGAATCATGAATTCAATCATGTATCATGAATTGAATCATGAATCATGAATCATAAATCAAGAATTGAATCATGAATCATGAATTGAATCATGAATCATGAAATGAATTATGAATTGAATCAAGAATTGAATCATGAATTGAAACATAAATCATGAATCGAATCATGATTCATGAATTGAATCATAAATCATGAATTGAATCATGAATTATAAATCATAAGTTGAATCATGAATTGAATCATAAATTGAATCATGAATCATAAAATGAATCAAGAATCATGAATTGAATCATGAATCATGAATTGAATCATGAATCATGAATCTTGAATTGAATCATGAATCATGAATTGAATCAGGAATCATGAATCATAAATTGAATCATGAATTGAATAATGAATCATTAATTGAATGATAAATGATGAATCATGAATCAAATCATGAATCATGAATTGAATCATGAATCATGAATTGAATCATGAATCATGAATCATGAATTGAATCATGAATTGAATCATGAATTATAAATCATAAGTTGAATCATGAATTGAATCATGAATTGAATCATGAATCATGAATCAAATCATGAATTGAATCATGAATCATGAATTGAATCATTAATCATGAATTGAATTATGAATCATGAATCATGAATTGAATCATGAATCATGAATTGAATCATGAATAATGATTCATGAATTAAATCATGAATCATGAATTGAATTATGAATCATGAATCATGAATTAAATCATGAATCATGAATTGAATTATGAATCATAAAATGAATCATGAAATGAATCATGAATCATGAATTGAATCATGAATCATAAATTGAATCATGAATCATGAATCGAATCATGAATCATGAATTGAATCATGAATTGAATCATGAATCATGAATTGAATCATGAACCATGTAATGAATCATGAATCATGAATTGAATTATGAATTATAAATCGAATCATGAATCATGAATCATGAATCATGAATTGAATCATAAATCATGAATTGAATCATGAATTGAATCATGAATCGAATCATGAATCATGAAATAAATCATGAATTAAATCAAGATTCATGAACCATGAATTGAATCATGAAATAAATCATGAATCATGAATTTAATCATAAATCATGAATCATGAATTTAATCATAAATCATGAATCATGAATTTAATCATGAATCATAATTCAAATCATGAATCATGAATCAAGAATTGAATCATGAATCATGAATCGAATCATGAATTTATGAATATACTCATGAATCATGAATCGAATCATGAATTGAATCATGTATCATGAATTAAATCATGAATCATGAATCATAAATCAAGAATTGAATCATGAATCATGAATTGAATCATGAATCATGAAATGAATCATGAATTGAATCATGAATTCAAACATGAATCATGAATCGAATCATGAATCATGAATTGAATTATGAATTGAATCAAGAATTGAATCATGAATTGAAACATAAATCATGAATCGAATCATGATTCATGAATTGAATCATGAATCATGAATTGAATCATGAATCATGGATCATGAATTGAATCATGAATTGAATCATGAATTATAAATCATAAGTTGAATCATGAATTGAATCATGAATTGAATCATGAATCATGAAATGAATCAAGAATCATGAATTGAATCATGAATCATGAATTGAATCATGAATTGAATCATGAATTGAATCATGAATCATAAATTGAATCATGAATTGAATCATGAATCATGAAAGGAATCATGAATCATGAATTGAATTGAATCATGAATTGAATCATGAAATGTATCATGAATCATGAATTGAATCATGAATTGATTCATAATTCATAAATCATGAATCATGAATTGAATCATGAATCATCAATTGAATCATGAATCATGAATCGAATCATGAATCATGAATTGAATCATGAATCATGAAGCATAAATTGAATCATGAATTGAATCATGATTTATGAATCATAAATTGAATCATGAATTGAATCATGAATTGAATCATGAATCATGAAATGAATCATGAATCATGAATTGAATCATGAATCATGAATCATGAATCGAATCATGAATAATGAATTAAATCATGAATCATGAATAATGAATTAAATCATGAATCATGAATCACGAATCATGAATTGAATCATGAATTGATTCATAATTCATGAATCATGAATCATGAATTGAATCATGAATCATCAATTGAATCATGAATCATGAATCGAATCATAAATCATAAATCATGAATTGAATCATGAATTGAATCATGAATTATGAATCATAAATTGAATCATGAATTGAATCATGAATCATGAATTGAATCAGGAATCATGAATCATGAATTGAATCATGAAATGAATCATGAATTATGAATCATAAATTGAATCATGAATTGAATCATGAATCATGAATTGAATCAGGAATCATGAATCATGAATTGAATCATGAATCACGAATTGAATCATGCATCATTAATTGAATCATGAATTATAAATCAAATCATGAATCATGAATCATAAATCATGAATCATGAATCATGAATTGAATCATAAATCATGAATTGAATCATGAATTGAATCATGAATCATGATCATGAATCGAATCATGAATCATGATCATGAATCGAATCATGAATCATGAAATAAATCATGAATCATGAATTGAATCATGAATCACGAATTGAATCATGAATCATGAATTGAATCAGGAATCATGAATCATGAAATGAATCATGACTCATGAATTGAATCATGAATCATGATTCGTATTATGAATCATGAAATAAATCATGAATTGAATCAAGATTCATGAACCATGAATTGAATCATGAAATAAATCATGAATCATGAATTCAATCATAAATCATGAATCATGAATTTAATCATGAATCATAAATCGAATCATGAATCAAGAATTGAATCATGATTAATGAAACGAATCATGAATCATAAATTGAATTATGAATCATGAATCATGAATCGAATCATGAATTGAATCATGAATCATGAATCATGAATTGAATCATGAATCATGAATTGAATCAGGAATCATGAATTGAATCATGAATCATGAACCATGAATTGAATCTTGAAATAAATCATGAATCATGAATTCAATCATAAATAATGAATCATGAATTTAATCATGAATCATAAATCGAATCATGAATAAAGAATTGAATCATGATTAATGAAACGAATCATGAATCATAAATTGAATTATGAATCATGAATCATGAATCGAATCATGAATTGAATCATGAATCATGAATCATGAATTGAATCATGAATCATGAATTGAATCAGGAATCATGAATCATGAAATGAATCATGAATCATGAATTGAATCATGAATTATAAATCAAATCATGAATCATGAATCATAAATCATGCATCATGAATCATGAATTGAATCATAAATCATGAATTGAATCATGAATTGAATCATGAATCATGATCATGAATCGAATCATGAATCATGAAATAAATCATGAATCATGAATTGAATCATGAATCACGAATTGAATCATGAATCATGAATTGAATCAGCAATCATGAATCATGAAATGAATCATGAAATAAATCATGAATCATGAATTCAATCATAAATCATGAATCATGAATTTAATCATGAATCATAAATCGAATCATGAATAAAGAATTGAATCATGATTAATGAAACGAATCATGAATCATAAATTGAATTATGAATCATGAATCGAATCATGAATTGAATCATGAATCATGAATCATGAATTGAATCATGAATCGTGAACCATGAATTGAATCTTGAAATAAATCATGAATCATGAATTCAATCATAAATCATGAATCATGAATTTAATCATGAATCATAAATCGAATCATGAATAAAGAATTGAATCATGATTAATGAAACGAATCATGAATCATAAATTGAATTATGAATCATGAATCATGAATCGAATCATGAATTGAATCATGAATCATGAATCATGAATTGAATCATGAATCATGAATTGAATCAGGAATCATGAATCATGAAATGAATCATGAATCATGAATTGAATCATGAATCACGAATTGAATCATGCATCATTAATTGAATCATGAATTATAAATCAAATCATGAATCATGAATCATAAATCATGAATCATGAATTGAATCATAAATCATGAATTGAATCATGAATTGAATCATAATTCATGATCATGAATCGAATCATGAATCATGCATCATTAATTGAATCATGAATTATAAATCAAATCATGAATCATGAATCATAAATCATGAATCATGAATTGAATCATAAATCATGAATTGAATCATGAATTGAATCATAATTCATGATCATGAATCGAATCATGAATCATGAAATAAATCATGAATCATGAATTGAATCATGAATCACGAATTGAATCATGAATCATGAATTGAATCAGCAATCATGAATCATGAAATGAATCATGAAATAAATCATGAATCATGAATTCAATCATAAATCATGAATCATGAATTTAATCATGAATCATAAATCGAATCATGAATAAAGAATTGAATCATGATTAATGAAACGAATCATGAATCATAAATTGAATTATGAATCATGAATCGAATCATGAATTGAATCATGAATCATGAATCATGAATTGAATCATGAATCATGAATTGAATCAGGAATCATGAATCATGAAATGAATCATGAAATGAATCATGAATCATGAATTGAATCATGAATCACAAATTGAATCATGAATCATGAATCGAATCATGAATCATGAAATAAATCATAAATTGAATCAAGATTCATGAACCATAAATGTAATCATGAATCATGAATCGAATCATGAATCAAGAATTGAATCATGAATCATGAATCGAATCATGAATCATGAATTGAATAATGAATCATGAATCATGAATCGAATCATGAATTGAATCATGAATCATGAATTGAATCATAAAACATGAATCATGAATTTAATCATGAATCATATATCGAATTATGAATCATGAATCGAATCATGAATTTAATCATAAATCATGAATCATGAATTGAATCATGAATCATGAATCATGAATTGAATCATGAATAATGAATTGAATCATGAATCATGAATCATGAATTGAATCATGAATCATGAATCGAATCATGAATTGAATCATGAATCATGAATCATGAATTGAATTATGAATCATGAATCGAATCATGAATCATGTATTGAATCATGAATTGAATCATGAATCATGAATGATGAATTGAATCATGAATCATGAATTGAATCATGAATCATGAATTGAATCATGAGTCATGAATCATGAATTTAATCATGAATCATAATTCGAATCATGAATCATGAATCATGAATTGAATCATGAATCATGAATCGAATCATGAATCATGAATTGAATCATAAATCATGAATCGAATCATGAATTGAATCATGAATCATGAAATGAATCATGAATCACAAATTGAATCATGAATCATGAATTGAATCAGGAATCACGAATTGAATCATGCATCATGAATTGAATCATGAATCATAAATCGAATCATGAATCATGAAATGAATCATGAAATGAATCATGAATCATGAAATTAATCATGAATTGAATCAAGATTCATGAAACATGAATTGAATCATGAAATAAATCATGAATCATGAATTGAATCATAAATCATGAATCATAAATTTAATCATGAATCATGAATCGAATCATGAATTAAAAATTGAATCATGAATCATGAATCAAATCATGAATCATGAATTGAATCATGAATCATGAATCGAATCATGAATTGAATCATGAATCATGAATCATGAATTGAATCATAAATTATGAATCATGAATTTAATCATGAATCATATATCAAATCATGAATCATGAATGGAATCATGAATTGAATCATAATTCATGAATTGAATTATGAATTGAATCAAGAATTGAATCATGCATTGAATCATGAATCATGAATTGAATCATGAATCATGAATTGAATCATGAATCATGAATCATGATTTGAATCATGAATTGAATCATGAATTATGAATCATAAATTGAATCATGAATTGAATCATGAATTAAATCATGAATCATGAAATAAATCATGAATCATGAATTGACTCATGAATCGTGAATTAAATCATGAATCACAAATTGAATCATGCATCATGAATTGAACCATGAATTATAAATCGAATCATGAATCATGAATCATGAATCATGAATTGAATCATAAATCATGAATTGAATCATAAATTGAATCATGAATCATGAATCGAATCATGAATCATGAAATAAATCATGAATTGAATCATAAATCATGAATTGAATCATGAATTGAATAATGAATCATGAATTGAATTATGAATTGAATCAAGAATTGAATCATGCATTGAATCATGAATCATGAATTAAATCATGAATCATGAATTGAATCATGAATCATGAATCATGAATTGAATCATGAATTGAATCATGAATTATGAATCATAAATTCAATCATGAATTCAATCATGAATTCAATCATGAATCATGAAATGAATCATGAATCATGAATTCACTCATGAATCATGAATTGAATCATGAATCATGAATCATGAAATGAATCATGAAATGAATCATAAATCATGAATTAAATCATGAATCACAAATTGAATCATGCATCATGAATTGAATCATGAATTATAAATCGAATCATGAATCATGAATTAAATCATTAATCATGAATCATGAATTGAATCATAAATCATGAATTGAATCATGAATTGAATCATGAATCATGAATCGAATCATGAATCATGAATTGAATCATAAATCATAAATCATGGATCGAATCATGAATCATGAAATAAATCAGAAATTGAATCAAGATTCATGAACCATAAATGTAATCATGAATCATGATTCGAATCATGAATCAAGAATTGAATCATGAATCATGAATCGAATCATGAATCATGAATCGAATCATGAATCATGAATTAAATAATGAATCATGAATCATGAATCGAATCATGAAATGAATCATGAATCATAAATCATGAATTGAATGATATAACATGAATCATGAATTTAATCATGAATCATATATTGAATTATGACTCATGAATCGAATCATGAATTTAATCATAAATCATGAATCATGAATTGAATCATGAATCATGAATCATGAATTGAATCATGAATAATGAATTGAATCATGAATCATGAATCATGAATTGAATCATGAATCATGAATCGAATCATGAATTGAATCATGAATCAGGAATCGTGAATTGAATTATGAATCATGAATCGAATCATGAATCATATATTGAATCATGAATTGAATCATGAATCATGAATGATGAATTGAATCATGAATGATGAATTGAATCATGAATCATGAATTGAATCATGAGTCATGAATCATGAATTGAATCATGAATCATGAATCATATATTGAATCATGAATGATGAATTGAATCATGAATGATAAATTGAATCATGAATCATGAATCATAAAATGAATCATGAATCATGAATTGAATCATTAATCATGAATTGAATCATGAATCATGAATTAAATCATGAATCATGAAAAGAATCATGAAATGAATCATGAATCATGAATTGAATCATGAATCATGGATTGAACCAAGAATCATAAGTTGAATCATGAATCATGAAATGAATCATGAATTGAATCATGAATTCAAACATGAATCATGAATTCAAACATGAATCATGAATCGAATCATGAATCATGAATTGAATTATGAATCATGAATTAAATCATGAATCATGAATCATAAATCAAGAATTGAATCATGAATCTTGAATCAAATCATGAATCATGAAATAAATCATGAATTGAATCAAGATCCATGAACCATGAATTGAATCATGAAATAAATCATGAATCATGAATTGAATCATAAATCATGAATCATAAATTTAATCATAAATCATGAATTGAATCATGAATTAAAAATTGAATCATGAATCATGAATCAAATCATGAATCATGAATTGAATCATGAATCATGAATCGAATCATGAATTGAATCATGAATCATGAATCATTAATTGAATCATAAATTATGAATCATGAATTTAATCATGAATCATATATCGAATCATGAATCATGAATCATGAATCGAATCATGAATTGAATCATAATTCATGAATTTAATTATGAATTGAATCAAGAATTGAATCTTGCATTGAATCATGAATCATGAATTGAATCATGAATTAAATAATGAATCATGAAATGAATCATGAATCATGAATTGACTCATGAATCGTGAATTGAATCATGAATCATGAATCATGAAATGAATCATGAATCATGAATTAAATCATGAATCACAAATTGAATCATGCATCATGAATTGAACCATGAATTATAAATCGAATCATGAATCATGAATCATGAATTAAATCATGAATCATGAATCATGAATTGAATCATAAATCATGAATTGAATCATGAATTGAATCATGAATCATGAATCGAATCATGAATCATGAAATAAATCATGAATTGAATCATAAATCATGAATCATGAATCATGAATCATGAATTAAATCATGAATCATGAATCATGAATTAAATCATAAATCATGAATTGAATCATGAATTGAATCATGAATCATGAATCGAATCATGAATCATGAAATAAATCATGAATTGAATCATAAATCATGAATTGAATCATGAATTGAATCATGAATCATGAATTGAATTATGAATTGAATCAAGAATTGAATCATGCATTGAATCATGAATCATGAATTAAATCATGAATCATGAATTGAATCATGAATCATGAATCATGAATTGAATCATGAATTGAATCATGAATTATGAATTATAAATTCAATCATGAATTCAATCATGAATTAAATCATGAATCATGAAATGAATCATGAATTCACTCATGAATCATGAATTGAATCATGAATCATGAAATGAATCATGAAATGAATCATGAATCATGAATTAAATCATGAATCACAAATTGAATCATGCATCATGAATTGAACCATGAATTATAAATCGAATCATGAATCATGAATCATGAATTAAATCATGAATCATGAATCATGAATTGAATCATAAATCATGAATTGAATCATGAATTGAATCATGAATCATGAATCGAATCATGAATCATGAAATAAATCATGAATTGAATCATAAATCATGAATTGAATCATGAATTGAATCATGAATCATGAATTGAATTATGAATTGAATCAAGAATTGAATCATGCATTGAATCATGAATCATGAATTGAATCATGAATCATGAATTGAATCATGAATCATGAATTGAATCATGAATTATGAATCATAAATTCAATCATGAATTCAATCATGAATTAAATCATGAATCATGAAATGAATCATGAATCATGAATTCACTCATGAATCATGAATTGAATCATGAATCATGAATCATAAAATGAATCATGAAATGAATCATGAATCATGAATTAAATCATGAATCACAAATTGAATCATGCAGCATGAATTGAATCTTGAATTATAAATCGAATCATGAATCATGAATCATGAATTAAATCATTAATCATGAATCATGAATTTAATCATAAATCATGAATCATGAATTGAATCATGAATCATGAATCATGAATTGAATCATGAATAATGAATTGAATCATGAATCATGAATCATGAATTGAATCATGAATCATGAATCGAATCATGAATTGAATCATGAATCATGAATCGTGAATTGAATTATGAATCATGAATCGAATCATGAATCATATATTGAATCATGAATTGAATCATGAATCATGAATGATGAATTGAATCATGAATGATGAATTGAATCATGAATTGAATCATGAATGATGAATTGAATCATGAATGATGAATTGAATCATGAATCATGAATCATAAAATGAATCATGAATCATGAATTGAATCATTAATCATGAATTGAATCATGAATCATGAATTAAATCATGAATCATGAAAAGAATCATGAAATGAATCATGAATCATGAATTGAATCATGAATCATGGATTGAACCAAGAATCATAAGTTGAATCATGAATCATGAAATGAATCATGAATTGAATCATGAATTCAAACATGAATCATGAATCGAATCATGAATCATGAATCGAATTATGAATCATGAATTAAATCATGAATCATGAATCATAAATCAAGAATTGAATCATGAATCTTGAATCAAATCATGAATCATGAAATAAATCATGAATTGAATCAAGATCCATGAAACATGAATTGAATCATGAAATAAATCATGAATCATGAATTGAATCATAAATCATGAATCATAAATTTAATCATAAATCATGAATTGAATCATGAATTAAAAATTGAATCATGGATCATGAATCAAATCATGAATCATGAATTGAATCATGAATCATGAATCGAATCATGAATTGAATCATGAATCATGAATCATTAATTGAATCATAAATTATGAATCATGAATTTAATCATGAATCATATATCGAATCATGAATCATGAATCATGAATCGAATCATGAATTGAATCATAATTCATGAATTTAATTATGAATTGAATCAAGAATTGAATCTTGCATTGAATCATGAATCATGAATTGAATCATGAATTAAATAATGAATCATGAAATGAATCATGAACTGACTCATGAATCGTGAATTGAATCATGAATCATGAATCATGAAATGAATCATGAAATGAATCATGAATCATGAATTAAATCATGAATCACAAATTGAATCATGCATCATGAATTGAACCATGAATTATAAATCGAATCATGAATCATGAATCATGAATCATGAATTAAATCATGAATCATGAATCATGAATTGAATCATAAATCATGAATTGAATCATGAATTGAATCATGAATCATGAATCGAATCATGAATCATGAAATAAATCATGAATTGAATCATAAATCATGAATCATGAATCATGAATCATGAATTAAATCATGAATCATGAATCATGAATTGAATCATAAATCATGAATTTAATCATGAATTGAATCATGAATCATGAATCGAATCATGAATCATGAAATAAATCATGAATTGAATCATAAATCATGAATTGAATCATGAATTGAATCATGAATCATGAATTGAATTATGAATTGAATCAAGAATTGAATCATGCATTGAATCATGAATCATGAATTAAATCATGAATCATGAATTGAATCATGAATCATGAATCATGAATTGAATCATGAATTGAATCATGAATTATGAATCATAAATTCAATCATGAATTCAATCATGAATTAAATCATGAATCATGAAATGAATCATGAATTCACTCATGAATCATGAATTGAATCATGAATCATGAAATGAATCATGAAATGAATCATGAATCATGAATTAAATCATGAAACACAAATTGAATCATGCATCATGAATTGAACCATGAATTATAAATCGAATCATGAATCATGAATCATGAATTAAATCATGAATCATGAATCATGAATTGAATCATAAATCATGAACTGAATCATGAATTGAATCATGAATCATGAATCGAATCATGAATCATGAAATAAATCATGAATTGAATCATAAATCATGAATTGAATCATGAATTGAATCATGAATCATGAATTGAATTATGAATTGAATCAAGAATTGAATCATGCATTGAATCATGAATCATGAATTGAATCATGAATCATGAATTGAATCATGAATCATGAAATGAATCATGAATTATGAATCATAAATTCAATCATGAATTCAATCATGAATTAAATCATGAATCATGAAATGAATCATGAATCATGAATTCACTCATGAATCATGAATTGAATCATGAATCATGAATCATGAAATGAATCATGAAATGAATCATGAATCATGAATTAAATCATGAATCACAAATTGAATCATGCAGCATGAATTGAATCTTGAATTATAAATCGAATCATGAATCATGAATCATGAATTAAATCATTAATCATGAATCATGAATTGAATCATAAATCATGAATCATGAATTGAATCATGAATCATGAATCATGAATTGAATCATGAATAATGAATTGAATCATGAATCATGAATCATGAATTGAATCATGAATCATGAATTGAATCATGAATTGAATCATGAATCATGAATCGTGAATTGAATTATGAATCATGAATCGAATCATGAATCATGTATTGAATCATGAATTGAATCATGAATCATGAATGATGAATTGAATCATGAATGATGAATTGAATCATGAATCATGAATTGAATCATGAGTCATGAATCATGAATTGAATCATGAATCATGAATCGAATCATGAATTGAATCATGAATGATGAATTGAATCATGAATGATGAATTGAATCATGAATCATGAATCATAAAATGAATCATGAATCATGAATTGAATCATTAATCATGAATTGAATCATGAATCATGAATAATGAATTAAATCATGAATCATGAAAAGAATCATGAAATGAATCATGAATCATGAATTGAATCATGAATCATGAATCGAATCATGAATCATGGATTGAACCATGAATCATAAATTGAATCATGAATCATGAAATGAATCATGAATTGAATCATGAATTCAAACATGAATCATGAATCGAATCATGAATCATGAATTGAATTATGAATCATGAATTAAATCATGAATCATGAATCATAAATCAAGAATTGAATCATGAATCTTGAATCAAATCATGAATCATGAAATAAATCATGAATTAAATCAAGATTCATGAACCATGAATTGAATCATGAAATAAATCATGAATCATGAATTGAATCATAAATCATGAATCATAAATTTAATCATGAATCATGAATTGATTAATGAATTAAAAATTGAATCATGAATCATGAATCAAATCATGAATCATGAATTGAATCATGAATCATGAATCGAATCATGAATTGAATCATAAATTATGAATCATGAATTGAATCATGAATCATGAATCGAATCATGAATTGAATCATAAATTATGAATCATGAATTTAATCATGAATCATATATCGAATCATGAATCATGAATCGAATCATGAATTGAATCATAATTCATGAATTTAATAATGAATTAAATCAAGAATTGAATCATGCATTGAATCATGAATCATGAATTGAATCATGAATTAAATAATGAATCATGAAATGAATCATGAATCATGAATTGACTCATGAATCGTGAATTGAATCATGAATCATGAATCATGAAATGAATCATGAAATGAATCATGAATCATGAATTAAATCATGAATCACAAATTGAATCATGCATCATGAATTGAATCATGAATTGAATCCTGAATCATGAATCGAATCATGAATCATAAAATAAATCATGAATTGAATCATAAATCATGAATCATGAATCATGAATCATGAATTAAATCATGAATCATGAATCATGAATTGAATCATAAATCATGAATTGAATCATGAATTGAATCATGAATCATGAATCGAATCATGAATCATGAATTGAATCATGAATTGAATCATGAATCATGAATCGAATCATGAATCATGAAATAAATCATGAATTGAATCATAAATCATGAATCATGAATCATGAATCATGAATTAAATCATGAATCATGAATCATGAATTGAATCATAAATCATGAATTGAATCATGAATTGAATCATGAATCATGAATCGAATCATGAATCATGAAATAAATCATGAATTGAATCATAAATCATGAATTGAATCATGAATTGAATCATGAATCATGAAGTGAATTATGAATTGAATCAAGAATTGAATCATGCATTGAATCATGAATCATGAATTAAATCATGAATCATGAATTGAATCATGAATCATGAATCATGAATTGAATCATGAATTGAATCATGAATTATGAATGATGAATTGAATCATGAATAATGAATCATGAATTGAATCATGAATAATGAATTGAATCATGAATCATGAATCATGAATTGAATCATGAATCATGAATTGAATCATGAATTGAATCATGAATCATGAATCGTGAATTGAATTATGAATCATGAATCGAATCATGAATCATGTATTGAATCATGAATTGAATCATGAATCATGAATGATGAATTGAATCATGAATGATGAATTGAATCATGAATCATGAATTGAATCATGAGTCATGAATCATGAATTGAATCATGAATCATGAATCGAATCATGAATTGAATCATGAATGATGAATTGAATCATGAATGATGAATTGAATCATGAATCATGAATCATAAAATGAATCATGAATCATGAATTGAATCATTAATCATGAATTGAATCATGAATCATGAATAATGAATTAAATCATGAATCATGAAAAGAATCATGAAATGAATCATGAATCATGAATTGAATCATGAATCATGAATCGAATCATGAATCATGGATTGAACCATGAATCATAAATTGAATCATGAATCATGAAATGAATCATGAATTGAATCATGAATTCAAACATGAATCATGAATCGAATCATGAATCATGAATTGAATTATGAATCATGAATTAAATCATGAATCATGAATCATAAATCAAGAATTGAATCATGAATCTTGAATCAAATCATGAATCATGAAATAAATCATGAATTAAATCAAGATTCATGAACCATGAATTGAATCATGAAATAAATCATGAATCATGAATTGAATCATAAATCATGAATCATAAATTTAATCATGAATCATGAATTGATTAATGAATTAAAAATTGAATCATGAATCATGAATCAAATCATGAATCATGAATTGAATCATGAATCATGAATCGAATCATGAATTGAATCATAAATTATGAATCATGAATTGAATCATGAATCATGAATCGAATCATGAATTGAATCATAAATTATGAATCATGAATTTAATCATGAATCATATATCGAATCATGAATCATGAATCGAATCATGAATTGAATCATAATTCATGAATTTAATAATGAATTAAATCAAGAATTGAATCATGCATTGAATCATGAATCATGAATTGAATCATGAATTAAATAATGAATCATGAAATGAATCATGAATCATGAATTGACTCATGAATCGTGAATTGAATCATGAATCATGAATCATGAAATGAATCATGAAATGAATCATGAATCATGAATTAAATCATGAATCACAAATTGAATCATGCATCATGAATTGAATCATGAATTGAATCCTGAATCATGAATCGAATCATGAATCATAAAATAAATCATGAATTGAATCATAAATCATGAATCATGAATCATGAATCATGAATTAAATCATGAATCATGAATCATGAATTGAATCATAAATCATGAATTGAATCATGAATTGAATCATGAATCATGAATCGAATCATGAATCATGAATTGAATCATGAATTGAATCATGAATCATGAATCGAATCATGAATCATGAAATAAATCATGAATTGAATCATAAATCATGAATCATGAATCATGAATCATGAATTAAATCATGAATCATGAATCATGAATTGAATCATAAATCATGAATTGAATCATGAATTGAATCATGAATCATGAATCGAATCATGAATCATGAAATAAATCATGAATTGAATCATAAATCATGAATTGAATCATGAATTGAATCATGAATCATGAAGTGAATTATGAATTGAATCAAGAATTGAATCATGCATTGAATCATGAATCATGAATTAAATCATGAATCATGAATTGAATCATGAATCATGAATCATGAATTGAATCATGAATTGAATCATGAATTATGAATCATAAATTCAATCATGAATTCAATCATGAATTAAATCATGAATCATGAAATGAATCATGAATTCACTCATGAATCATGAATTGAATCATGAATCATGAAATGAATCATGAAATGAATCATGAATCATGAATTAAATCATGAATCACAAATTGAATCATGCATCATGAATTGAACCATGAATTATAAATCGAATCATGAATCATAAATCATGAATCATGAATTAAATCATGAATCATGAATCATGAATTAAATCATGAATCATGAAAAGAATCATGAAATGAATCATGAATCATGAATTGAATCATGAATCGAATCATGAATCATGGATTGAATCATGAATCATAAATTGAATCATGAATCATGAAATGAATCATGAATTGAATCATGAATCATGAATTGAATCATGAATTGAATCATGAATCATGAAGTGAATTATGAATTGAATCAAGAATTGAATCATGCATTGAATCATGAATCATGAATTAAATCATGAATCATGAATTGAATCATGAATCATGAATCATGAATTGAATCATGAATTGAATCATGAATTATGAATCATAAATTCAATCATGAATTCAATCATGAATTAAATCATGAATCATGAAATGAATCATGAATTCACTCATGAATCATGAATTGAATCATGAATCATGAAATGAATCATGAAATGAATCATGAATCATGAATTAAATCATGAATCACAAATTGAATCATGCATCATGAATTGAACCATGAATTATAAATCGAATCATGAATCATGAATCATGAATCATGAATTAAATCATGAATCATGAATCATGAATTAAATCATGAATCATGAAAAGAATCATGAAATGAATCATGAATCATGAATTGAATCATGAATCGAATCATGAATCATGGATTGAATCATGAATCATAAATTGAATCATGAATCATGAAATGAATCATGAATTGAATCATGAATCATGAAATGAATCATGAATTGAATCATGAATTCAAACATGAATCATGAATCGAATCATGAATCATGAATTGAATTATGAATCATGAATTAAATCATGAATCATGAATCATAAATCAAGAATTGAATCATGAATCATGAATCGAATCATGAATCATGAAATAAATCATGAATTGAATCATGAATTGAATCATGAATCATGAATCATGAATCGAATCATGAATCATGAAATAAATCATGAATTGAATCAAGATTCATGAACCATGAATTGAATCATGAAATAAATCATGAATCATGAATTGAATCATAAATCATGAATCATGAATTTAATCATGAATCATAATTCGAATCATGAATCATGAATCATGAATTTAATCATGAATCATGAATCGAATCATGAATCATGAATTGAATCATAAATCATGAATCGAATCATGAATTGAATCATGAATTAAAACATGAATCATGAATCGAATCATGAATCATGAATTGAATTATGAATCATGAATTAAATCATGAATCATGAATCATAAATCAAGAATTGAATCGTGAATCTTGAATCGAATCATGAATCATGAAATAAATCATGAATTGAATCAAGATTCATGAACCATGAATTGAATCATGAAATAAATCATGAATCATGAATTGAATCATAAATCATGAATCATAAATTTAATCATGAATCATGAATTGAATCATGAATTAAAAATTGAATCATGAATCATGAATCAAATCATGAATCATGAATTGAATCATGAATCATGAATCGAATCATGAATTGAATCATGAATCATGAATCATTAATTGAATCATAAATTATGAATCATGAATTTAATCATGAATCATATATCGAATCATGAATCATGAATCATGAATCGAATCATGAATTGAATCATAATTCATGAATTGAATTATGAATTGAATCAAGAATTGAATCATGCATTGAATCATGAATCATGAATTGAATCATGAATTAAATCATGAATCATGAATTGACTCATGAATCGTGAATTGAATCATGAATCATGAATCATGAAATGAATCATGAAATGAATCATGAATCATGAATTAAATCATGAATCACAAATTAAATCATGCATCATGAATTGAACCATGAATTATAAATCGAATCATGAATCATGAATCATGAATTAAATCATGATTCATGAATCATGAATTGAATCATAAATCATGAATTGAATCATGAATTGAATCATGAATCATGAATCGAATCATGAATCATGAAATAAATCATGAATTGAATCATAAATCATAAATCATGAATCATGAATCATGAATTAAATCATGAATCATGATTTGAATCATAAATCATGAATTGAATCATGAATTGAATCATGAATCATGAATCGAATCATGAATCATGAAATAAATCATGAATTGAATCATAAATCATGAATTGAATCATGAATCATGAAATAAATCATGAATTGAATCAAGAATTGAATCATGCATTGAATCATGAATCATGAATTGAATCATGAATCATGAATTGAATCATGAATCATGAATCATGAATTGAATCATGAATTGAATCATAAATTATGAATCATAAATTCAATCATGAATTCAATCATGAATAAAATCATGAATCATGAAATGAATCATGAATTCACTCATGAATCATGAATTGAATCATGAATCATGAAATGAATCATGAAATGAATCATGAATCATGAATTAAATCATGAATCATAAATTGAATCATGCATCATGAATTGAACCATGAATTATAAATCGAATCATGAATCATGAATCATGAATAATGAATTAAATAATAAATCATGAATTGAATCATGAATCGAATCATGAATCCTGAAATAAATCATGAATTGAATCATAAATCATGAATTGAATCATGAATTGAATCATGAATCATGAATTGAATTATGAATTGAATCAAGAATTGAATCATGCATTAAATCATGAATCATGAATTGAATCATGAATCATGAATTGAATCATGAATCATGAATTGAATCATGAATTGAATCATGAATTATGAATCATAAATTCAATCATGAATTCAATCATGAATTAAATCATGAATCATGAAATGAATCATGAATTCACTCATGAATCATGAATTGAATCATGAATCATGAATTGAATTATGAATTGAATCAAGAATTGAATCATGCATTAAATCATGAATCATGAATTGAATCATGAATCATGAATTCACTCATGAATCATGAATTGAATCATGAATCATGAATCATGAATTAAATCATGAATCACAAATTAAATCATGCATCATGAATTGAATCTTGAATTATAAATCGTATCATGAATCATGAATCATGAATTAAATCATTAATCATGAATCATGAATTGAATCATAAATCATGAATTAAATCATGAATTGAATCATGAATCATGAATCGAATCATGAATCATGAATTGAATCATAAATCATGAATCATGAATCGAATCATGAATCATGAAATAAATCATAAATTGAATCAAGATTCATGAACCATAAATGTAATCATGAATCATGAATCGAATCATGAATCAAGAATTGAATCATGAATCATGAATCGAATCATGAATCATGAATTGAATAATGAATCATGAATCATGAATTTAATCATGAATCATATATCGAATTATGAATCATGAATCGTGAATCGAATCATGAATTGAATCATGAATCATGAATCATGAATTGAATTATGAATCATGAATCGAATCATGAATCATGTATTGAATCATGAATTGAATCATGAATCATGAATGATGAATTGAATCATGAATCATGAATTGAATCATGAATCATGAATTGAATCATGAGTCATGAATTGAATCATGAGTCATGAATGATGAATTGAATCATGAATCATGAATCGAATCATGAATTGAATTATGAATGATGAATTGAATCATGACTCATGAATTGAATCATGAATCATGAATCATAAAATGAATCATGAATCATGAATTGAATCATTAATCATGAATTGAATCATGAATCATGAATCATGAATTAAATCATGAATCATGAAAAGAATCATGAAATAAATCATGAATCATGAATTGAATCATGAATCATGAATCGAATCATGAATCATGGATTGAATCATGAATCATAAATTGAATCATGAATTGAATTATGAATTCAAACATGAATCATGAATCATAAAATGAATCATGAATCATGAATTGAATCATTAATCATGAATTGAATCATGAATCATGAATTAAATCATGAATCATGAAAAGAATCATGAAATGAATCATGAATCATGAATTGAATCATGAATCATGAATCGAATCATGAATCATGAATCGAATCATGAATCATGAATTGAATCATGAATTGAATCATGAATCATGAAATGAATCATGAATCACAAATTGAATCATGAATCATGAATTGAATCAGGAATTACGAATTGAATCATGCATCATGAATTGAATCATGAATCAGAAATCGAATCATGAATCATGAAATGAATCATGAATCATGAATTGAATCAAAAAATCCTGAATTGAATCATGAATCGAATCATGAATCATGAAATAAATAATGAATTGAATCATGAATTGAATCATGAATCATGAATCATGAATCATGAATCGAATCATGAATCATGAAATAAATCATGAATTGATTCAAGATTCATGAACCATGAATTGAATCATAAAATAAATCATGAATCATGAATTAAATCATAAATCATGAATCATGAATTTAATCATGAATCATAATTCGAATCATGAATCATGAATCATGAATTGAATCATGAATCATGAATCGAATCATGAATCATGAATTGAATCATAAATCATGAATCGAATCATGAATTGAATCATGAATTCAAACATGAATCATGAATCGAATCATGAATCATGAATTGAATTATGAATCATGAATTAAATCATGAATCATGAATCGAATCATGAATCATGAAATAAATCATGAATTGAATCAAGATTCATGAACCATGAATTGAATCATGAAATAAATCATGAATCATGAATTGAATCATAAATCATCAATCATGAATTTAATCATGAATCATAATTTGAATCATGAATCATGAATCATGAATTGAATCATGAATCATGAATCGAATCATGAATCATGAATTGAATCATGAATTGAATCATGAATCATGAAATGAATCATGAATCACAAATTGAATCATGAATCATGAATTGAATCAGGAATTACGAATTGAATCATGCATCATGAATTGAATCATGAATCAGAAATCGAATCATGAATCATGAAATGAATCATGAAATGAATCATGAATCATGAATTGAATCATAAATCCTGAATTGAATCATGAATCGAATCATGAATCATGAAATAAATAATGAATTGAATCATGAATTGAATCATGAATCATGAATCATGAATCGAATCATGAATCATGAAATAAATCATGAATTGAATCAAGATTCATGAATCATGAATCATGAATCATGAATCGAATCTTGAATCATGAAATAAATCATGAATTGAATCATGAATTGAATCATGAATCATGAATCATGAATCGAATCATGAATCATGAAATAAATCATGAATTGAATCAAGATTCATGAACCATGAATTGAATCATGAAATAAATCATGAATCATGAATTGAATCATAAATCATGAATCATGAATTTAATCATGAATCATAATTCGAATCATGAATCATGAATCATGAATTTAATCATGAATCATGAATCAAATCATGAATCATGAATTGAATCATAAATCATGAATTGAATCATGAATTGAATCATGAATTAAAACATGAATCATGAATCGAATCATGAATCATGAATTGAATTATGAATCATGAATTAAATCATGAATCATGAATCATAAATCAAGAATTGAATCATGAATCTTGAATCGAATCATGAATCATGAAATAAATCATGAATTGAATCAATATTCATGAACCATGAATTGAATCACGAAATAAATCATGAATCATGAATTGAATCATAAATCATGAATCATAAATTTAATCATGAATCATGAATTGAATCATGAATTAAAAATTGAATCATGAATCATGAATCAAATCATGAATCATGAATTGAATCATGAATCATGAATCGAATCATGAATTGAATCATGAATCATGAATCATTAATTGAAACATAAATTATGAATCATGAATTTAATCATGAATCATATATCGAATCATGAATCATGAATCATGAATTGAATCATAATTCATGAATTGAATTATGAATTGAATCAAGAATTGAATCATGCACTGAATCATGAATCATGAATTGAATCATGAATTAAATCATGAATCATGAAATGAATCATGAATCATGAATTGACTCATGAATCGTGAATTGAATCATGAATCATGAATCATGAAATGAATCATGAAATGAATCATGAATCATGAATTAAATCATGAATCACAAATTAAATCATGCATCATGAATTGAACCATGAATTATAAATCGAATCATGAATCATGAATTAAATCATGAATCATGAATCATGAATTGAATCATAAATCATGAATTGAATCATGAATTGAATCATGAATCATGAATCGAATCATGAATCATGAAATAAATCATGAATTGAATCATAAATCATGAATCATGAATCATGAATCATGAATTAAATCATGAATCATGAATCATGATTTGAATCATAAATCATGAATTGAATCATGAATTGAATCATGAATCATGAATCATGAAATAAATCATGAATTGAATCATAAATCATGAATTGAATCATGAATCATGAATTGAATTATGAATTGAATCAAGAATTGAATCATGCATTGAATCATGAATCATGAATTGAATCATGAATCATGAATTGAATCATGAATCATGAATCATGAATTGAATCATGAATTGAATCATGAATTATGAATCATAAATTCAATCATGAATTCAATCATGAATTAAATCATGAATCATGAAATGAATCATGAATTCACTCATGAATCATGAATTGAATCATGAATCATGAATCATGAAATGAATCATGAATCATGAATTAAATCATGAATCACAAATTGAATCATGCATCATGAATTGAACCATGAATTATAAATCGAATCATGAATCATGAATCATGAATAATGAATTAAATTATGAATCATGAATCATGAATTGAATCATAAATCATGAATTGAATCATGAATTGAATCATGAATCATGAATCGAATCATGAATCATGAAATAAATCATGAATTGAATCATAAATCATGAATTGAATCATGAATTGAATCATGAATCATGAATTGAATTATGAATTGAATCAAGAATTGAATCATGCATTGAATCATGAATCATGAATTGAATCATGAATCATGAATTGAATCATGAATCATGAATTGAATCATGAATTGAATCATGAATTATGAATCATAAATTCAATCATGAATTCAATCATGAATTAAATCATGAATCATGAAATGAATCATGAATCATGAATTCACTCATGAATCATGAATTGAATCATGAATCATGAATCATGAAATGAATCATGAAATGAATCATGAATCATGAATTAAATCATGAATCACAAATTGAATCATGCATCATGAATTGAATCTTGAATTATAAATCGAATCATGAATCATGAATTATGAATTAAATCATTAATCATGAATCATGAATTGAATCATAAATCATGAATTAAATCATGAATTGAATCATGAATCATGAATCGAATCATGAATCATGAATTGAATCATAAATCATGAATCATGAATCGAATCATGAATCATGAAATAAATCATAAATTGAATCAAGATTCATGAACCATAAATGTAATCATGAATCATGAATCGAATCATGAATCAAGAATTGAATCATGAATCATGAATCAAATCATGAATCATGAATTGAATAATGAATCATGAATCATGAATCGAATCATGAATTGAATCATGAATCATGAATCATGAATTGAATCATAAAACATGAATCATGAATTTAATCATGAATCATATATCGAATTATGAATCATGAATCGTGAATCGAATCATGAATTGAATCATGAATCATGAATCATGAATTGAATTATGAATCATGAATCGAATCATGAATCATGTATTGAATCATGAATTGAATCATGAATCATGAATGATGAATTGAATCATGAATCATGAATTGAATCATGATTCATGAATTGAATCATGAGTCATGAATTGAATCATGAGTCATGAATGATGAATTGAATCATGAATCATGAATCGAATCATGAATTGAATCATGAATGATGAATTGAATCATGAATCATGAATTGAATCATGAATCATGAATCATAAAATGAATCATGAATCATGAATTGAATCATTAATCATTAATTGAATCATGAATCATGAATCATGAATTAAATCATGAATCATGAAAAGAATCATGAAATGAATCATGAATCATGAATTGAATCATGAATCATGAATCGAATCATGAATCATGGATTGAATCATGAATCATAAATTGAATCATGAATTGAATCATGAATTGAACCATGAATTCAAACATGAATCATGAATCATAAAATGAATCATGAATCATGAATTGAATCATTAATCATGAATTGAATCATGAATCATGAATCATGAATTAAATCATGAATCATGAAAAGAATCATGAAATGAATCATGAATCATGAATTGAATCATGAATCATGAATCGAATCATGAATCATGAATCGAATCATGAATCATGAATTGAATCATGAATCATGAAATGAATCATGAATCACAAATTGAATCATGAATCATGAATTGAATCAGGAATTACGAATTGAATCATGCATCATGAATTGAATCATGAATCAGAAATCGAATCATGAATCATGAAATGAATCATGAAATGAATCATGAATCATGAATCGAATCATGAATCATGAAATAAATCATGAATTGATTCAAGATTCATGAACCATGCATTGAATCATGAAATAAATCATGAATCATGAATTAAATCATAAATCATGAATCATGAATTTAATCATGAATCATAATTCGAATCATGAATCATGAATCATGAATTGAATCATGAATCATGAATCGAATCATGAATCATGAATTGAATCATAAATCATGAATCGAATCATGAATTGAATCATGAATTCAAACATGAATCATGAATCGAATCATGAATCATGAATTGAATTATGAATCATGAATTAAATCATGAATCATGAATCATAAATCAAGAATTGAATCATGAATCTTGAATCGAATCATGAATCATGAAATAAATCATGAATTGAGTCATGAATTGAATCATGAATCATTAATCGAATCATGAATCATGAAATAAATCATGAATTGAATCAAGATTCATGAACCATGAATTGAATCATGAAATAAATCATGAATCATGAATTGAATCATAAATCATCAATCATGAATTTAATCATGAATCATAATTTGAATCATGAATCATGAATCATGAATTGAATCATGAATCATGAATCGAATCATGAATCATGAATTGAATCATGAATTGAATCATGAATCATGAAATGAATCATGAATCACAAATTGAATCATGAATCATGAATTGAATCAGGAATTACGAATTGAATCATGCATCATGAATTGAATCATGAATCAGAAATCGAATCATGAATCATGAAATGAATCATGAAATGAATCATGAAATGAATCATGAATCATGAATTGAATCATAAATCCTGAATTGAATCATGAATCGAATCATGAATCATGAAATAAATAATGAATTGAATCATGAATTGAATCATGAATCATGAATCATGAATCATGAATCATGAATCGAATCATGAATCATGAAATAAATCATGAATTGATTCAAGATTCATGAACCATGAATTGAATCATGAAATAAATCATGAATCATGAATTAAATCATAAATCATGAATCATGAATTTAATCATGAATCATAATTCGAATCATGAATCATGAATCATGAATTGAATCATGAATCATGAATCGAATCATGAATCATGAATTGAATCATAAATTATGATCGAATCATGAATTGAATCATGAATTCAAACATGAATCATGAATCGAATCATGAATCATGAATTTAATTATGAATCATGAATTAAATCATGAATCATGAATCATAAATCAAGAATTGAATCATGAATCTTGAATCGAATCATGAATCATGAAATAAATCATGAATTGAGTCATGAATTGAATCATGAATCATGAATCGAATCATGAATCATGAAATAAATCATGAATTGAATCAAGATTCATGAACCATGAATTGAATCATGAAATAAATCATGAATCATGAATTGAATCATAAATCATCAATCATGAATTTAATCATGAATCATAATTTGAATCATGAATCATGAATCATGAATTGAATCATGAATCATGAATCGAATCATGAATCATGAATTGAATCATGAATTGAATCATGAATCATGAAATGAATCATGAATCACAAATTGAATCATGAATCATGAATTGAATCAGGAATTACGAATTAAATCATGCATCATGAATTGAATCATGAATCAGAAATCGAATCATGAATCATGAAATGAATCATGAAATGAATCATGAATCATGAATTGAATCATAAATCCTGAATTGAATCATGAATCGAATCATGAATCATGAAATAAATAATGAATTGAATCATGAATTGAATCATGAATCATGAATCATGAATCATGAATCATGAATCGAATCATGAATCATGAAATAAATCATGAATTGATTCAAGATTCATGAACCATGAATTGAATCATGAAATAAATCATGAATCATGAATTAAATCATAAATCATGAATCATGAATTTAATCATGAAGCATAATTCGAATCATGAATCATGAATCATGAATTGAATCATGAATCATGAATCGAATCATGAATCATGAATTGAATCATAAATCATGAATCGAATCATGAATTGAATCATGAATTCAAACATGAATCATGGATCGAATCATGAATCATGAATTGAATTATGAATCATGAATTAAATCATGAATCATGAATCATAAATCAAGAATTGAATCATGAATCTTGAATCGAATCATGAATCATGAAATAAATCATGAATTGAGTCATGAATTGAATCATGAATCATGAATCGAATCATGAATCATGAAATAAATCATGAATTGAATCAAGATTCATGAACCATGAATTGAATCATGAAATAAATCATGAATCATGAATTGAATCATAAATCATCAATCATGAATTTAATCATGAATCATAATTTGAATCATGAATCATGAATCATGAATTGAATCATGAATCATGAATCGAATCATGAATCATGAATTGAATCATGAATTGAATCATGAATCATGAAATGAATCATGAATCACAAATTGAATCATGAATCATGAATTGAATCAGGAATTAAGAATTGAATCATGCATCATGAATTGAATCATGAATCAGAAATCGAATCATGAATCATGAAATGAATCATGAAATGAATCATGAATCATGAATTGAATCATAAATCCTGAATTGAATCATGAATCGAATCATGAATCATGAAATAAATAATGAATTGAATCATGAATTGAATCATGAATCATGAATCATGAATCATGAATCGAATCATGAATCATGAAATAAATCATGAATTGATTCAAGATTCATGAACCATGAATTGAATCATGAAATAAATCATGAATCATGAATTAAATCATAAATCATGAATCATGAATTTAATCATGAATCATAATTCGAATCATGAATCATGAATCATGAAATGAATCATGAATCATGAAATGAATCATGAATCATGAATCGAATCATGAATCATGAATTGAATCATAAATCATGAATCGAATCATGAATTGAATCATGAATTCAAACATGAATCATGAATCGAATCATGAATCATGAATTGAATTATGAATCATGAATTAAATCATGAATCATGAATCATAAATCAAGAACTGAATCATGAATCTTGAATCGAATCATGAATCATGAAATAAATCATGAATTGAGTCATGAATTGAATCATGAATCATGAATCGAATCATGAATCATGAAATAAATCATGAATTGAATCAAGATTCATGAACCATGAATTGAATCATGAAATAAATCATGAATCATGAATTGAATCATAAATCATCAATCATGAATTTAATCATGAATCATAATTTGAATCATGAATCATGAATCATGAATTGAATCATGAATCATGAATCGAATCATGAATCATGAATTGAATCATGAATTAAATCATGAATCATGAAATGAATCATGAATCACTAATTGAATCATGAATCATGAATTGAATCAGGAATTACGAATTGAATCATGCATCATGAATTGAATCATGAATCAGAAATCGAATCATGAATCATGAAATGAATCATGAAATGAATCATGAATCATGAATTGAATCATAAATCCTGAATTGAATCATGAATCGAATCATGAATCATGAAATAAATAATGAATTGAATCATGAATTGAATCATGAATCATGAATCATGAATCGAATCATGAATCATGAAATAAATCATGAATTGATTCAAGATTCATGAACCATGAATTTAATCATGAAATAAATCATGAATCATGAATTAAATCATAAATTATGAATCATGAATTTAATCATGAATCATATATCGAATCATGAATCATGAATCGAATCATGAATTGAATCATATTTCATGAATTGAATTCTGAATTGAATCAAGAATTGAATCATGCATTGAATCATGAATCATGAATTGAATCATGAATTGAATCATGAATTATGAATCATAAATTGAATCATGAATTGAATCATGAATTAAATCATGAATCATGAAATGAATCATGAATCATGAATTGACTCATGAAACGTGAATTGAATCATGAATCATGAATCATGAAATGAATCATAAATCATGAATTGAATCATGAATTGAATCATGAATCATGAATCGAATCATGAATCATGAATTTAATCATAAATCATGAATCATGAATCGAATCATGAATCATGAAATAAATCAAAAATTGAATCAAGATTCATGAACCATAAATGTAATCATGAATCATGAATCGAATCATGAATCAAGAATTGAATCATGAATCATGAATCGAATCATGAATCATGAATTGAATAATGAATCATGAATCATGAATCGAATCATGAATTGAATCATGAATCATGAATCATGAATTGAATCATAAAACATGAATCATGAATTTAATCATGAATCATATATCGAATTATGAATCATGAATCGAATCATGAATTTAATCATAAATCATGAATTGAATCATAAATCCTGAATTGAATCATGAATCGAATCATGAATCATGAAATAAATAATGAATTGAATCATGAATTGAATCATGAATCATGAATCATGAATCGAATCATGAATCATGAAATAAATCATGAATTGATTCAAGATTCATGAACCATGAATTTAATCATGAAATAAATCATGAATCATGAATTAAATCATAAATCATGAATCATAAATTTAATCATGAATCATGAATCGAATCATGAATTAAAAATTGAATCATGAATCATGAATCAAATCATGAATCATGAATTGAATCATGAATCATGAATCGAATCATGAATTGAATCATGAATCATAAATCATGAAGTGAATCATAAATTATGAATCATGAATTTAATCATGAATCATATATCGAATCATGAATCATGAATCGAATCATGAATTGAATCATATTTCATGAATTGAATTCTGAATTGAATCAAGAATTGAATCATGCATTGAATCATGAATCATGAATTGAATCATGAATTGAATCATGAATTATGAATCATAAATTGAATCATGAATTGAATCATGAATTAAATCATGAATCATGAAATGAATCATGAATCATGAATTGACTCATGAAACGTGAATTGAATCATGAATCATGAATCATGAAATGAATCATGAAATGAATCATGAATTATGAATTAAATCATGAATCACAAATTGAATCATGCATCATGAATTGAACCATGAATTATAAATCGAATCATGAATCATGAATCATGAATCATGAATCATGAATCATGAATTAAATCATGAATCATGAATCATGAATTGAATCATAAATCATGAATTGAATCATTAATTGAATCATGAATCATGAATCGAATCATGAATCATGAAATAAATCATGAATTGAATCATAAATCATGAATTGAATCATGAATTGAATCATGAATCATGAATTGAATTATGAATTGAATCAAGAATTGAATCATGCATTGAATCATGAATCATGAATTGAATCATGAATCATGAATTGAATCATGAATCATGAATCATGAATTGAATCATGAATTGAATCATGAGTTGAATCATGAATTATGAATCATAAATTCAAACATGAATTCAATCATGAATTAAATCATGAATCATGAAATGAATCATGAATCATGAATTCACTCATGAATCATGAATTGAATCATGAATCATGAAATGAATCATGAAATGAATCATGAATCATGAATTAAATAATGAATCACAAATTGAATCATGCATCATGAATTGAATCATGAATTATAAATCGAATCATGAATCATGAATCATGAATCATGAATTAAATCATTAATTATGAATCATGAATTGAATCATAAATCATGAATTGAATCATGAATTGAATCATGAATCATGAATCGAATCATGAATCATGAATTGAATCATAAATCATGAATCAAGAATCGAATCATGAATCATGAAATAAATCATAAATTGAATCATGAATTGAATCATGAATCATGAATCGAATCATGAATCATGAAATAAATCATGAATTGAATCAAGATTCATGAACCATGAATTGAATCATGAAATAAATCATGAATCATGAATTGAATCATAAATCATGAATCATGAATTTAATCATGAATCATAATTCGAATCATGAATCATGAATCATGAATTGAATTATGAATTGAATCAAGAATTGAATCATGCATTGAATCATGAATCATGAATCATGAATTGAATCATGAATCATGAATTAAATCATGAATCATGAATCATGAATTGAATCATGAATTGAATCATGAATTATGAATCATAAATTCAATCATGAATTCAATCATGAATTAAATCATGAATCATGAAATGAATCATGAATCATGAATTCACTCATGAATCATGAATTGAATCATGAATCATGAATCATGAAATGAATCATGAAATGAATCATGAATCATGAATTAAATCATGAATCACAAATTGAATCATGCATAATGAATTGAATCATGAATTATAAATCGAATCATGAATCATGAATCATGAATCATGAATTAAATCATTAATCATGAATCATGAATTGAATCATAAATCATGAATTGAATCATGAATTGAATCATGAATCATGAATCGAATCATGAATCATGAATTGAATCATAAATCATGAATCATGAATCGAATCATGAATCATGAAATAAATCATAAATTGAATCATGAATTGAATCATGAATCATGAATCGAATCATGAATCATGAAATAAATCATGAATTGAATCAAGATTCATGAACCATGAATTGAATCATGAAATAAATCATGAATCATGAATTGAATCATAAATCATGAATCATGAATTTAATCATGAATCATAATTCGAATCATGAATCATGAATCATGAATTGAATTATGAATTGAATCAAGAATTAAATCATGCATTGAATCATGAATCATGAATCATGAATTGAATCATGAATCATAAATTAAATCATGAATCATGAATCATGAATTGAATCATGAATTGAATCATGAATTGAATAATGAATCATGAATCATGAATCGAATCATGAATTGAATCATGAATCATGAATCATGAATTGAATCATAAAACATGAATCATGAATTTAATAATGAATCATATATCGAATTATGAATCATGAATCGAATCATGAATTTAATCATAAATCATGAATCATGAATCGAATCATGAATTGAATCATGAATCATGAATCATGAATTGAATTATCAATCATGAATCGAATCATGAATCATGGATTGAATCATGAATCATGAATGATGAATTGAATCATGAATCATGAATTGAATCATGAGTCATGAATTGAATCATGAATCATGAATGATGAATTGAATCATGAATCATGAATCGAATCATGAATTGAATCATGAATGATGAATTGAATCATGAATCATGAATTGAATCATGAATCATGAATTGAATCATGAATCATGAATCATAAAAAGAATCATGAATCATGAATTGAATCATTAATTAAGAATTGAATCATGAATCATGAATCATGAATTAAATCATGAATCATGAAAAGAATCATGAAATGAATCATGAATCATGAATTGAATCATGAATCATGAATCGAATCATGAATGATGGATTGAATCATGAATCATAAATTGAATCATGAATCATGAAATGAATCATGAATTGAATCATGAATTCAAACATGAATCATGAATCGAATCATGAATCATGAATTGAATTATGAATCATGAATTAAATCATGAATCATGAATCATAAATCAAGAATTGAATCATGAATCATGAATCGAATCATGAATCATGAAATAAATCATGAATTGAATCATGAATTGAATCATGAATTGAATCATGAATCATGAATCGAATCATGAATCATGAAATAAATCATGAATTGAATCAAGATTCATGAACCATGAATTGAATCATGAAATAAATCATGAATCATGAATTGAATCATAAATCATGAATCATGAATTTAATCATGAATCATAATTCGAATCATGAATCATGAATCATGAATTGAATCATGAATCATGAATCGAATCATGAATCATGAATTGAATCATAAATCATGAATCGAATCATGAATTAAATCATGAATCATGAAATGAATCATGAATCACAAATTGAATTATGAATCATGAATTGAATCAGGAATCACGAATTGAATCATGCATCATGAATTGAATCATGAATCATAAATCGAATCATGAATCATGAAATGAATCATGAAATGAATCATGAATCATGAATTGAATCATAAATCCTGAATTGAATCATGAATCGAATCAAGAATCATGAAATAAATAATGAATTAAATCATGAATTGAATCATGAATCATGAAGCATGAATCGAATCATGAATCATGAAATTAATCATGAATTGAATCAAGATTCATGAACCATGAATTGAATCATGAAATAAATCATGAATCATGAATTGAATCATAAATCATGAATCATAAATTTAATCATGAATCATGAATCGAATCATGAATTAAAAATTGAATCATGAATCATGAATCAAATCATGAATCATGAATTGAATCATGAATCATGAATCGAATCATGAATTGAATCATGAATCATGAATCATGAATCATGAATTGAATCATAAATTATGAATCATGAATTTAATCATGAATCATATATCAAATCATGAATCATGAATCATGAAATGAATCATGAAATGAATCATGAATCATGAATTAAATCATGAATCACAAATTGAATCATGTATCATGAATTGAATCATGAATTGAATCATGAATCATGAATCGAATCATGAATCATGAATTTAATCATAAATCATGAATCATGAATCGAATCATGAATCATGAAATAAATCAAAAATTGAATCAAGATTCATGAACCATAAATGTAATCATGAATCATGAATCGAATCATGAATCAAGAATTGAATCATGAATCATGAATCGAATCATGAATCATGAATTGAATAATGAATCATGAATCATGAATCGAATCATGAATTGAATCATGAATCATGAATCATGAATTGAATCATAAAACATGAATCATGAATTTAATCATGAATCATATATCGAATTATGAATCATGAATCGAATCATGAATTTAATCATAAATCATGAATCATGAATCGAATCATGAATTGAATCATGAATCATGAATCATGAATTGAATTATGAATCATGAATCGAATCATTAATCATGTATTGAATCATGAATTGAATCATGAATCATGAATGATGAATTGAATCATGAATCATGAATTGAATCATGAATCATGAATTGAATCATGAGTCATTAATTGAATCATGAGTCATGAATGATGAATTGAATCATGAATCATGAATCGAATCATGAATTGAATCATGAATGATGAATTGTATCATGAATGATGAATTGAATCATGAATCATGAATCATAAAATGAATCATGAATTGAATCATTAATCATGAATTGAATCATGAATCATGAATCATGAATTAAATCATGAATCATGAAAAGAATCATGAAATGAATCATGAATCATGAATTGAATCATGAATCATGAATCGAATCATGAATCATGGATTGAATCATGAATCATAAATTGAATCATGAATCATGAATTGATTCATGAATTCAAACATGAATCATGAATCGAATCATGAATCATGAATTGAATTATGAATCATGAATTAAATCATGAATCATGAATCATAAATCAAGAATTGAATCATGAATCATGAATCGAATCATGATTTATGAAATAAATCATGAATTGAATCATGAATTGAATCATGAATCAAGAATCATGAATCGAATCATGAATCATGAAATAAATCATGAATTGAATCAAGATTCATGAACCATGAATTGAATCATGAAATAAATCATGAATCTTGAATTGAATCATAAATCATGAATCATGAATTTAATCATGAATCATAATTCGAATCATGAATCATGAATCATGAATTGAATCATGAATCATGAATCATAAATTGAATCATAAATCATGAATCGAATCATGAATTGAATCATGAATTCAAACATGAATCATGAATCGAATCATGAATCATGAATTGAATTATGAATCATGAATTAAATCATGAATCATGAATCATAAATCAAGAATTGAATCATGAATCTTGAATCGAATCATGAATCATGAAATAAATCATGAATTGAATCAAGATTCATGAACCATGAATTGAATCATGAAATAAATCATGAATCATGAATTGAATCATAAATCATGAATCATGAATTTAATCATGAATCATAATTTGAATCATGAATCATGAATCATGAATTGAATCATGAATCATGAATCGAATCATAAATCATGAATCGAATCATGAATTGAATCATGAATCATGAAATGAATCATGAATCACAAATTGAATCATGAATCATGAATTGAATCAGGAATTACGAATTGAATCATGCATAATGAATTGAATCATGAATCAGAAATCTAATCATGAATCATGAAATGAATCATGAAATGAATCATGAATCATGAATTGAATTACAAATCCTGAATTGAATCATGAATCGAATCATGAATTAAATCATGAATCATGAATTGAATCATGAATCATGAATCATGAAATGAATCATGAAATGAATCATGAATCATGAATTAAATCATGAATCACAAATTGAATCATGCATAATGAATTGAATCATGAATTATAAATCGAATCATGAATCATGAATCATGAATCATGAATTAAATCATTAATCATGAATCATGAATTGAATCATAAATCATGAATTGAATCATGAATTGAATCATGAATCGAATCATGAATCATGAATTGAATCATAAATCATGAATCATGAATCGAATCATGAATCATGAAATAAATCATAAATTGAATCATGAATTGAATCATGAATCATGAATCGAATCATGAATCATGAAATAAATCATGAATTGAATCAAGATTCATGAACCATGAATTGAATCATGAAATAAATCATGAATCATGAATTGAATCATAAATCATGAATCATGAATTTAATCACGAATCATAATTCGAATCATGAATCATGAATCATGAATTGAATTATGAATTGAATCAAGAATTAAATCATGCATTGAATCATGAATCATGAATCATGAATTGAATCATGAATCATAAATTAAATCATGAATCATGAATCATGAATTGAATCATGAATTGAATCATGAATCATGAAATGAATCATGAATCATGAATTCACTCATGAATCATGAATTGAATCATGAATCATGAATCATGAAATGAATCATGAAATGAATCATGAATCATGAATTGAATCATGAATTATAAATCGAATCATGAATCATGAATCATGAATCATGAATTAAATCATAAATCATGAATCATGAATCGAATCATGAATAATGAAATAAATCATAAATTGAATCAAGATTCATGAACCATAAATGTAATCATGAATCATGAATCGAATCATGAATCATGAATTGAATAATGAATCATGAATCATGAATCGAATCATGAATTGAATCATGAATCATGAATCATGAATTGAATCATAAAACATGAATCATGAATTTAATAATGAATCATATATCGAATTATGAATCATGAATCGAATCATGAATTTAATCATAAATCATGAATCATGAAATAAATAATGAATTAAATCATGAATTGAATCATGAATCATGAAGCATGAATCGAATCATGAATCATGAAATTAATCATGAATTGAATCAAGATTAATGAACCATGAATTGAATCATGAAATAAATCATGAATCATGAATTGAATCATAAATCATGAATCATAAATTTAATCATGAATCATGAATCGAATCATGAATTAAAAATTGAATCATGAATCATGAATCAAATCATGAATCATGAATTGAATCATGAATCATGAATCGAATCATGAATTGAATCATGAATCATGAATCATGAATCATGAATTGAATCATAAATTATGAATCATGAATTTAATCATGACTCATATATCGAATCATGAATCATGAATCATGAATCGAATCATGAATTGAATCATAATTCATGAATTGAATTATGAATTGAATCAAGAATTGAATCATGCATTGAATCATGAATCATGAATTGAATCATGAATCATGAATTGAATCATGAATCATGAATCATGAATTGAATCATAAATTGAATCATGAATTGAATCATGAATTAAATCATGAATCATGAAATGAATCATGAATCATGAATTGACTCATGATACGTGAATTGAATCATGAATCATGAATCATGAAATGAATCATGAAATGAATCATGAATCATGAATTAAATCATGAATCACAAATTGAATCATGCATCATGAATTGAATCATGAATTATAAATCGAATCATGAATCATGAATCATGAATTAAATCATTAATCATGAATTGAATCATAAATCATGAATTGAATCATGAATTGAATCATGAATCATGAATCGAATCATGAATCATGAATTTAATCATAAATCATGAATCATGAATCGAATCATGAATCATGAAATAAATCAAAAATTGAATCAAGATTCATGAACCATAAATGTAATCATGAATCATGAATCGAATCATGAATCAAGAATTGAATCATGAATCATGAATCGAATCATGAATCATGAATTGAATAATGAATCATGAATCATGAATCGAATCATGAATTGAATCAAGAATCATGAATCATGAATTGAATCATAAAACATGAATCATGAATTTAATCATGAATCATATATCGAATTATGAATCATGAATCGAATCATGAATTTAATCATAAATCATGAATCATGAATCGAATCATGAATTGAATCATGAATCATGAATCATGAATTGAATTATGAATCATGAATCGAATCATGAATCATGTATTGAATCATGAATTGAATCATGAATCATGAATGATGAATTGAATCATGAATCATGAATTGAATCATGAATCATGAATTGAATCATGAGTCATTAATTGAATCATGAGTCATGAATGATGAATTGAATCATGAATCATGAATCGAATCATGAATTGAATCATGAATGATGAATTGTATCATGAATGATGAATTGAATCATGAATCATGAATCATAAAATGAATCATGAATTGAATCATTAATCATGAATTGAATCATGAATCATGAATCATGAATTAAATCATGAATCATGAAAAGAATCATGAAATGAATCATGAATCATGAATTGAATCATGAATCATGAATCGAATCATGAATCATGGATTGAATCATGAATCATAAATTGAATCATGAATCATGAAATGAATCATGAATTGAATCATGAATTCAAACATGAATCATGAATCGAATCATGAATCATGAATTGAATTATGAATCATGAATTAAATCATGAATCATAAATCAAGAATTGAATCATGAATCATGAATCGAATCATGATTTATGAAATAAATCATGAATTGAATCAAGATTCATGAACCATGAATTGAATCATGAAATAAATCATGAATCATGAATTGAATCATAAATCATTAATCATGAATTTAATCATGAATCATAATTTGAATCATGAATCATGAATCATGAATTGAATCATGAATCATGAATCGAATCATAAATCATGAATCGAATCATGAATTGAATCATGAATCATGAATCACAAATTGAATCATGAATCATGAATTGAATCAGGAATTACGAATTGAATCATGCATAATGAATTGAATCATGAATTGAATCATGAATCATGAATCATGAATCATGAATCAAATCATGAATCATGAAATAAATCATGAATTGAATCAAGATTCATAAACCATGAATTGAATCATGAAATAAATCATGAATCATGAATTGAATCATAAATCATGAATCATAAATTTAATCATGAATCGAATCATGAATTAAAAATTGAATCATGAATCATGAATCAAATCATGAATCATGAATTGAATCATGAATCATGAATCGAATCATGAATTGAATCATGAATCATAAATCATGAATTGAATCATAAATTATGAATCATGAATTTAATCATGAATCATATATCGAATCATGAATCATGAATCGAATCATGAATTGAATCATAATTCATGAATTGAATTATGAATTGAATCAAGAATTGAATCATGCATTGAATCATGAATCATGAATTGAATCATGAATCATGAATTGAATCATGAATCATGAATCATGAACTGAATCATGAATTGAATCATGAATTATGAATCATAAATTGAATCATGAATTGAATCATGAATTAAATCATGAATCATGAAATGAATCATGAATCATGAATTGACTCATGAATCGTGAATTGAATCATGAATCATGAATCATGAAATGAATCATGAAATGAATCATGAATCATGAATTAAATCATGAATCACAAATTGAATCATGCATCATGAATTGAACCATGAATTATAAATCGAATCATGAATCATGAATCATGTATCATGAATTAAATCATGAATCATGAATCATGAATTGAATCATAAATCATGAATTGAATCATGAATTGAATCATGAATCATGAATCGAATCATGAATCATGAAATAAATCATGAATTGAATCATAAATCATGAATTGAATCATGAATTGAATCATGAATCATGAATTGAATTATGAATTGAATCAAGAATTGAATCATGCATTGAATCATGAATCATGAATTGAATCATGAATCATGAATTGAATCATGAATCATGAATTGAATCATGAATTGAATCATGAATTATGAATCATAAATTCAATCATGAATTCAATCATGAATTAAATCATGAATCATGAAATGAATCATGAATCATGAATTCACTCATGAATCATGAATTGAATCATGAATCATGAATCATGAAATGAATCATGAATTGAATCATAAATCATGAATTAAATCATGAATTGAATCATGAATCATGAATCGAATCATGAATCATGAATTGAATCATAAATCATAAATCATGAATCGAATCATGAATCATGAAATAAATCATAAATTGAATCAAGATTCATGAACCATAAATGTAATCATGAATCATGAATCGAATCATGAATCATGAATCGAATCATGAATTGAATCATGAATCATGAATCATGAATTGAATCATAAAACATGAATCATGAATTTAATCATGAATCATATATCGAATTATGAATCATGAATCGTGAATCGAATCATGAATTGAATCATGAATCATGAATCATGAATTAAATTATGAATCATGAATCGAATCATGAATCATGTATTGAATCATGAATTGAATCATGAATGATGAATTGAATCATGAATCATGAATTGAATCATGAATCATGAATTGAATCATGAGTCATGAATTGAATCATGAGTCATGAATGATGAATTGAATCATGAATCATGAATCGAATCATGAATTGAATCATGAATGATGAATTGAATCATGAATCATGAATTGAATCATGAATCATGAATCATAAAATGAATCATGAATCATGAATTGAATCATTAATCATGAATTGAATCATGAATCATGAATCATGAATTAAATCATGAATCATGAAAAAATCATGAAATGAATCATGAATCATGAATTGAATCATGAATCATGAATCGAATCATGAATCATGGATTGAATCATGAATCATAAATTGAATCATGAATCATGAAATGAATCATGAATTGAATCATGAATTCAAACATGAATCATGAATCGAATCATTAATCATGAATTGAATTATGAATCATGAATTGAATCATGAATTCAAACATGAATCATGAATCGAATCATGAATTGAATTATGAATCATGAATTAAATCATGAATTGAATCATGAATTGAATCATGAATCATGAATCATGAATCGAATCATGAATTGAATCATGAATCATGAATCATGAATTGAATCATAAAACATGAATCATGAATTTAATCATGAATCATATATCGAATTATGAATCATGAATCGTGAATCGAATCATGAATTGAATCATGAATCATGAATCATGAAATAAATCATGAATCATGAATTGAATCATAAATCATGAATCATGAATTCAATCATGAATCATAATTTGAATCATGAATCATGAATCATGAATTGAATCATGAATCATGAATCGAATCATGAATCATGAATTGAATCATGAATTGAATCATGAATCATGAAATGAATCATGAATCACAAATTGAATCATGAATCATGAATTGAATCAGGAATTACGAATTGAATCATGCATCATGAATTGAATCATGAATCAGAAATCGAATCATGAATCATGAAATGAATCATGAAATGAATCATGAATCATGAATTGAATCATAAATCCTGAATTGAATCATGAATCGAATCATGAATCATGAAATAAATAATGAATTGAATCATGAATTGAATCATGAATCATGAATCATGAATCATGAATCATGAATCGAATCATGAATCATTAAATAAATCATGAATTGATTCAAGATTCATGAACCATGAATCGAATCATGAATTAAAAATTGAATCATGAATCATGAATCAAATCATGAATCATGAATTGAATCATGAATCATGAATCGAATCATGAATTGAATCATGAATCATAAATCATGAATTGAATCATAAATTATGAATCATGAATTTAATCATGAATCATATATCGAATCATGAATCATGAATCGAATCATGAATTGAATCATGAATTATGAATCATAAATTGAATCATGAATTAAATCATGAATCATGAAATGAATCATGAATCATGAATCGAATCATGAATCATGGATTGAATCATGAAACATAAATTGAATCATGAATCATGAAATGAATCATGAATTGAATCATGAATTCAAACATGAATCATGAATCGAATCATGAATCATGAATTGAATTATGAATCATGAATTAAATCATGAATCATGAATCATAAATCAAGAATTGAATCATGAATCATGAATCGAATCATGATTTATAAAATATATCATGAATTGAATCATGAATTGAATCATGAATCATGAATCATGAATCGAATCATGAATCATGAAATAAATCATGAATTGAATCAAGATTCATGAACCATGAATTGAATCATGAAATAAATCATGAATCATGAATTGAATCATAAATCATGAATCATGAATCGAATCATGAATCATGAAATTAATCATGAATTGAATCAAGATTCATGAACCATGAATTGAATCATGAAATAAATCATGAATCATGAATTGAATCATAAATCATGAATCATAAATTTAATCATGAATCATGAATCGAATCATGAATTAAAAATTGAATCATGAATCATGAATCAAATCATGAATCATGAATTGAATCATGAATCATGAATCGAATCATGAATTGAATCATAAATTATGAATCATGAATTTAATCATGAATCATATATCGAATCATGAATCATGAATCGAATCATGAATTGAATCATAATTCATGAATTGAATTATGAATTGAATCAAGAATTGAATCATGCATTGAATCATGAATCATGAATTGAATCATGCATCATGAATTGAATCATGAATTATAAATCGAATCATGAATCATGAATCATGAATCATGAATTAAATCATTAATCATGAATCATGAATTAAATCATGAATCACAAATTGAATCGTGCATCATGAATTGAATCATGAATTATAAATCGAATCATGAATCATGAATCATGAATTAAATCATTAATCATGAATCATGAATTGAATCATAAATCATGAATTGAATCATGAATTGAATTATGAATCATGAATCGAATCATGAATCATGAAATAAATCATAAATTGAATCAAGATTCATGAACCATAAATGTAATCATGAATCATGAATTGAATCATGAATCAAGAATTGAATCATGAATCATGAATCGAATCATGAATCATGAATTGAATAATGAATCATGAATCATGAATCGAATCATGAATTGAATCATGAATCATGAATCATGAATTGAATCATAAAACATGAATCATTAATTTAATCATGAATTATATATCGAATTATGAATCATGAATCGAATCATGAATTTAATCATAAATCATGAATCATGAATCGAATCATGAATTGAATCATGAATCATGAATGATGAATTGAATCATGAATGATGAATTGAATCATGAATCATGAATTGAATCATGAGTCATTAATTGAATCATGAGTCATGAATAATGAATTGAATCATGAATCATGAATCGAATCATGAATTGAATCATGAATGATGAATTGAATCATGAATCATGAATTGAATCATGAATCATGAATCATAAAATGAATCATGAATCATGAATTGAATCATTAATCATGAATTGAATCATGAATCATATATCGAATTATGAATCATGAATCGTGAATCGAATCATGAATTGAATCATGAATCATGAATCATGAATTAAATTATGAATCATGAATCAAATCATGAATAATGTATTGAATCATGAATTGAATCATGAATGATGAATTGAATCATGAATCATGAATTGAATCATGAATCATGAATTGAATCATGAGTCATGAATTGAATCATGAGTCATGAATGATGAATTGAATCATGAATCATGAATCGAATCATGAATTGAATCATGAATGATGAATTGAATCATGAATCATGAATTGAATCATGAATCATGAATCATAAAATGAATCATGAATCATGAATTGAATCATTAATCATGAATTGAATCATGAATCATGAATCATGAATTAAATCATGAATCATGAAAAGAATCATGAAATGAATCATGAATCATGAATTGAATCATGAATCATGAATCGAATCATGAATCATGGATTGAATCATGAAACATAAATTGAATCATGAATCATGAAATGAATCATGAATTGAATCATGAATTCAAACATGAATCATGAATCGAATCATGAATCATGAATTGAATTATGAATCATGAATTAAATCATGAATCATGAATCATAAATCAAGAATTGAATCATGAATCATGAATCGAATCATGATTTATGAAATAAATCATGAATTGAATCATGAATTGAATCATGAATCATGAATCATGAATCGAATCATGAAATAAATCATGAATCATGAATTGAATCATAAATCATGAATCATAAATTTAATCATGAATCATGAATCGAATCATGAATTAAAAATTGAATCATGAATCATGAATCAAATCATGAATCATGAATCATGAATCGAATCATGAATTGAATCATGAATTCATAAATCATGAATTGAATCATAAATTATGAATCATGAATTTAATCATGAATCATATATCGAATCATGAATCATGAATCATGAATCGAATCATGAATTGAATCATAATTCATGAATTGAATTATGAATTGAATCAAGATTTGAATTATGCATTGAATCATGAATCATGAATTAAATCATGAATTGAATCATGAATTATGAATCATAAATTGAATCATGAATTGAATCATGAATTAAATCATGAATCATGAAATGAATCATGAATCATGAATCATGAAATGAATCATGAATCATGAATGATGAATTGAATCATTAATCATGAATTGAATCATGAATCATGAATTGAATCATGAGTCATGAATTGAATCATGAATCATGAATGATGAATTGAATCATGAATCATGAATCGAATCATGAATTGAATCATGAATGATGAATTGAATCATGAATCATGAATTGAATCATGAATCATGAATCATGAATCATGAATCATGAATCATGAATTGAATCATTAATCATGAATTGAATCATGAATCATGAATCATGAATTAAATCATGAATCATGAAAAGAATCATGAAATGAATCATGAATCATAAATTGAATCATGAATCATGAAATGAATCATGAATTGAATCATGAATTCAAACATGAATCATGAATCGAATCATGAATCATGAATTGAATTATGAATCATGAATTAAATCATGAATCATGAATCATAAATCAAGAATTGAATCATGAATCATGAATCAAATCATGAATCATGAAATAAATCATGAATTGAATCAAGATTCATGAACCATGAATTGAATCATGAAATAAATCATGAATCATGAATTGAATCATAAATCATGAATCATGAATTTAATCATGAATCATAATTCGAATCATGAATCATGAATCATGAATTGAATCATGAATCATGAATTGAATCATAAATCATGAATCGAATCATGAATTGAATCATGAATCATGAAATGAATCATGAATCACAAATTGAATTATAAATCATGAATTGAATCAGGAATCACGAATTGAATCATGCATCATGAATTGAATCATGAATCATAAATCGAATCATGAATCATGAAATGAATCATGAATCATGAATTGAATCATAAATCCTGAATTGAATCATGAATCGAATCATGAATCATGAAATTAATAATGAATTGAATCATGAATTGAATCATGAATCATGAATCATGAATCGAATCATGAATCATGAAATTAATCATGAATTGAATCAAGATTCATGAACCATGAATTGAATCATGAAATAAATCATGAATCATGAATTGAATCATAAATCATGAATCATAAATTTAATAATGAATCATGAATCGAATCATGAATTAAAAATTGAATCATGAATCATGAATCAAATCATGAATCATGAATTGAATCATGAATCATGAATCGAATCATGAATTGAATCATGAATCATGAATCATGAATTGAATCATAAATTATGAATCATGAATTTAATCATGAATCATATATCGAATCATGAATCATGAATCATGAATCGAATCATGAATTGAATCATAATTCATGAATTGAATTATTAATTGAATCAAGAATTGAATCATGAATCATGAATTGAATCATGAATCATGAATCATGAATTGAATCATAAATTGAATCATGAATTGAATCATGAATTAAATCATGAATCATGAAATGAATCATGAATCATGAATTGACTCATGAATCGTGAATTGAATCATGAATCATGAATCATGAAATGAATCATGAAATGAATCATGAATCATGAATTAAATCATGAATCACAAATTGAATCGTGCATCATGAATTGAATCATGAATTATAAATCGAATCATGAATCATGAATCATGAATTAAATCATTAATCATGAATCATGAATTGAATCATAAATCATGAATTGAATCATGAATTGAATCATGAATCATTAATCGAATCATGAATCATGAATTTAATCATAAATCATGAATCATTAATCGAATCATGAATCATGAAATAAATCATAAATTGAATCAAGATTCATGAACCATAAATGTAATCATGAATCATGAATCGAATCATTAATCATGAATTGAATAATGAATCATGAATCATGAATCGAATCATGAATTGAATCATGAATCATGAATCATGAATTGAATCATAAAACATGAATCATGAATTTAATCATGAATCATATATCGAATTATGAATCATGAATCGAATCATGAATTTAATCATAAATCATGAATCATGAATCGAATCATGAATTGAATCATGAATCATGAATGATGAATTGAATCATGAATCATGAATTGAATCATGAATCATGAATTGAATCATGAGTCATTAATTGAATCATGAGTCATGAATGATGAATTGAATCATGAATCATGAATCGAATCATGAATTGAATCATGAATGATGAATTGAATCATGAATCATGAATTGAATCATGAATCATGAATCATAAAATGAATCATGAATCATGAATTGAATCATTAAACATGAATTGAATCATGAATCATGAATCATGAATTAAATCATGAATCATGAAAAGAATCATGAAATTAATCATGAATCATGAATTGAATCATGAATCATGAATCGAATCATGAATCATGGATTGAATCATGAATCATAAATTGAATCATGAATCATGAAATGAATCATGAATTGAATCATGAATTCAAACATGAATCATGAATCGAATCATGAATCATGAATTGAATTATGAATCATGAATTGAATCATGAATTCAAACATGAATCATGAATCGACTCATGAATCATGAATTGAATTATGAATCATGAATTAAATCATGAATCATGAATCATAAATCAAGAATTGAATCATGAATCATGAATCAAATCATGATTTATGAAATAAATCATGAATTGAATCATGAATTGAATCATGAATCATGAATCATGAATCGAATCATGAATCATGAAATAAATCATGAATCATGAAATAAATCATGAATTGAATCAAGATTCATGAACCATAAATTGAATCATGAAATAAATCATGAATTATGAATTGAATCATAAATCATGAATCATGAATTTAATCATGAATTATAATTCGAATCATGAATCATGAATCATGAATTGAATCATGAATCATGAATCGAATCATGAATCATGAATCATGAATCGAATCATGAATCATGAATCATGAATTGAATCATGAATCATAAAATGAATCATGAAATGAATCATGAGTCATGAATTGAATCATGAATCATAAATTGAATCATGAATCATGAATCATGAATCGAATCATGAATCATGAATTGAATCATGAATCATGAATTGAATCATGAACCATGTAATGAATCATGAATCATGAATCATGAATCGAATCATGAATCATGAATTGAATCATGAATTGAATCATGAATCATGAATTGAATCATGAACCATGTAATGAATCATGAATTGAATCATGAATTGAATTATGAATTGAATCAAGAATTGAATCATGCATTGAATCATGAATCATGAATTGAATCATGAATCATGAATTGAATCATGAATCATTAATTGAATCTTGAATCATGAATCATGAATTGAATCATGAATTGAATCATGAATTATGAATCATAAATTGAATCATGAATTTAATCATGAATTAAATCATGAATCATGAAATGAATCATGAATCATGAATTGACTCATGAATCATGAATTGAATCATGAATCATGAATCATGAAATGAATCATGAAATGAATCATGAATCATGAATTAAATCATGAATCACAAATTGAATCATGCATCACGAATTGAATCATGAATTATAAATCGAATCATGAATCATGAATCATGAATCATGAATTAAATCATGAATCATGAATTATGAATTGAATCATAAATCATGAATTGAATCATGAATTGAATCATGAAATAAATCATGAATCATGAATTGAATCATAAATCATGAATCATGAATTTAATCATGAATCATAATTCAAATCATGAATCATGAATCAAGAATTGAATAATGAATGATGAATCGAATCATGAATTTATGAATTGACTCATGAATCGAATCATGAATTGAATCATGAATCATGAAATGAATCATGAATCATGAATTGAATTATGTATCATGAATTGAATCATGAATCATGAATCATTAATCAAGAATTGAATCATGAATCATAAATTGAATCATGAATCATGAAATGAATCATGAATTGAATCATGAATTCAAACATGAATCATGAATCGAATCATGAATCATGAATTGAATTATGAATTGAATCAAGAATTGAATCATGAATTCAAACATAAATCATGAATCGAATCATGATTCATGAATTGAATCATGAATCATGAATTGAATCATGAATCATGAATCATGAATTGAATCATGAATTGAATCATGAATTATAAATCATAAGTTGAATCATGAATTGAATCATGAATTGAATCATGAATCATGAAATGAATCAAGAATCATGAATTGAATCATGAATCATGAATTGAATCATGAATCATGAATCTTGAATTGAATCATGAATCATAAAATGAATCATGAATTGAATCATGAATTGAATCATAAATCATGAAAGGAATCATGAATCATGAATTGAATAGTGAATCATGAATTGAATCAGGAATCATGCATCATAAATTGAATCATGAATTGAATCATGAATCATGAATTGAATGATGAATCATGAATCATGAATCAAATCATGAATCATGAATTGAATCATGAATCATGAATTGAATCATGAATCATGAATCATGAATTGAATCATGAATTGAATCATGAATTATAAATCATAAGTTGAATCATGAATTGAATCATTAATTGAATCATGAATCATGAATCATGAATCGAATCATGAATTTTGAATTGAATCATGAATCATGAAATGAATCATGAAATGAATCATGAACTGAATCATGAATCATGAATTGAATCATGAATCATAAATCGAATCATGCATCATGAATTGAATCATGAATCATGAATCATGAGTCGAATCATGAATCATGAATTGAATCATGAATCATGAAATGAATCATGAATTGAATCTTGAATTCAAACATGAATCATGAATCGAATCATGAATTATGAATTGAATTATGAATTGAATCAAGAATTGAATCAATAATTGAAACATAAATCATGAATCGAATCATGATTCATGAATTGAATCATGAATCATGAATTGAATCATGAATCATGAATCATGAATTGAATCATGAATTAAATCATGAATTATAAATCATAAGTTGAATCATGAATTGAATCATGAATCATGAAATGAATCATGAATCATGAATTAAATCATGAATCTTGAATTGAATCATGAATCATAAATTGAATCATGAATTGAATCATGAATTGAATCATGAATCATGAAAGGAATCATGAATCATGAATTGAATCATGAATCATGAATTGAATCAGGAATCATGAATCATAAATTGAATCATGAATTGAATCATGAATCATGAATTGAATCATGAATGATGAATTATGAATTGAATCATGAATCATGAATTGAATCAGGAATCATGAATTGAATCATGAATCATGAATCATGAATTGAATCATGAATTGAATCATGAATTGAATCATGAATTATAAATCATAAGTTGAATCATGAAATGAATCATGAATTGAATCATGAATTTTGAATTCAATCATGAATCATGAAATGAATCATGAAATGAATCATGAGTCATGAATTGAATCATGAATCATAAATTGAATCATGAATCATGAATCATGAATCGAATCATGAATCATGAATTGAATCATGAATCATGAATTGAATCATGAACCATGTAATGAATCATGAATCATGAATCATGAATCGAATCATGAATCATGAATTGAATCATGAATTGAATCATGAATCATGAATTGAATCATGAACCATGTAATGAATCATGAATTGAATCATGAATTGAATTATGAATTGAATCAAGAATTGAATCATGCATTGAATCATGAATCATGAATTGAATCATGAATCATGAATTGAATCATGAATCATTAATTGAATCTTGAATCATGAATCATGAATTGAATCATGAATTGAATCATGAATTATGAATCATAAATTGAATCATGAATTTAATCATGAATTAAATCATGAATCATGAAATGAATCATGAATCATGAATTGACTCATGAATCATGAATTGAATCATGAATCATGAATCATGAAATGAATCATGAAATGAATCATGAATCATGAATTAAATCATGAATCACAAATTGAATCATGCATCACGAATTGAATCATGAATTATAAATCGAATCATGAATCATGAATCATGAATCATGAATTAAATCATGAATCATGAATTATGAATTGAATCATAAATCATGAATTGAATCATGAATTGAATCATGAAATAAATCATGAATCATGAATTGAATCATAAATCATGAATCATGAATTTAATCATGAATCATAATTCAAATCATGAATCATGAATCAAGAATTGAATAATGAATCATGAATCGAATCATGAATTTATGAATTGACTCATGAATCGAATCATGAATTGAATCATGAATCATGAAATGAATCATGAATCATGAATTGAATTATGTATCATGAATTGAATCATGAATCATGAATCATTAATCAAGAATTGAATCATGAATCATAAATTGAATCATGAATCATGAAATGAATCATGAATTGAATCATGAATTCAAACATGAATCATGAATCGAATCATGAATCATGAATTGAATTATGAATTGAATCAAGAATTGAATCATGAATTCAAACATAAATCATGAATCGAATCATGATTCATGAATTGAATCATGAATCATGAATTGAATCATGAATCATGAATCATGAATTGAATCATGAATTGAATCATGAATTATAAATCATAAGTTGAATCATGAATTGAATCATGAATCATGAAATGAATCAAGAATCATGAATTGAATCATGAATCATGAATTGAATCATGAATCATGAATCTTGAATTGAATCATGAATCATAAAATGAATCATGAATTGAATCATGAATTGAATCATAAATCATGAAAGGAATCATGAATCATGAATTGAATAGTGAATCATGAATTGAATCAGGAATCATGCATCATAAATTGAATCATGAATTGAATCATGAATCATGAATTGAATGATGAATCATGAATCAAATCATGAATCATGAATTGAATCATGAATCATGAATTGAATCATGAATCATGAATCATGAATTGAATCATGAATTATAAATCATAAGTTGAATCATGAATTGAATCATTAATTGAATCATGAATCATGAATCATGAAATGAATCATGAATCGAATCATGAATTTTGAATTGAATCATGAATCATGAAATGAATCATGAAATGAATCATGAACTGAATCATGAATCATGAATTGAATCATGAATCATAAATCGAATCATGCATCATGAATTGAATCATGAATCATGAATCATGAGTCGAATCATGAATCATGAATTGAATCATGAATCATGAAATGAATCATGAATTGAATCATGAATTCAAACATGAATCATGAATCGAATCATGAATAATGAATTGAATTATGAATTGAATCAAGAATTGAATCAATAATTGAAACATAAATCATGAATCGAATCATGATTCATGAATTGAATCATGAATCATGAATTGAATCATGAATCATGAATCATGAATTGAATCATGAATTAAATCATGAATTATAAATCATAGGTTGAATCATGAATTGAATCATGAATCATGAAATGAATCATGAATCATGAATTAAATCATGAATCATGAATTGAATCATGAACCATGAATCTTGAATTGAATCATGAATCATAAATTGAATCATGAATTGAATCATGAATTGAATCATGAATCATGAATTGAATCATGAATCATGAATTGAATCAGGAATCATGAATCATAAATTGAATCATGAATTGAATCATGAATCATGAATTGAATCATGAATGATGAATTATGAATTGAATCATGAATCATGAATTGAATCAGGAATCATGAATTGAATCATGAATCATGAATCATGAATTGAATCATGAATTGAATCATGAATTGAATCATGAATTATAAATCATAAGTTGAATCATGAAATGAATCATGAATTGAATCATGAATTTTGAATTCAATCATGAATCATGAAATGAATCATGAATCATGAATTAAATCATGAATCATGAATTGAATCTTGAATCATAAATCGAATCATGAATCATGAATTGAATCAAGATTCATGAACCATGAATTGAATCATGAAATAAATCATGAATCATGAATTGAATCATAAATCATGAATCATGAATTTAATCATGAATCATAATTCGAATCATGAATCATGAATCATGAATTGAATCATGAATCATGAATCGAATCATAAATCATGAATTGAATCATAAATCATGAATTGAATTATGAATTGAATCAAGAATTGAATCATGCAATGAATCATGAATCATGAATTGAATCTTGAATCATGAATCATGAATTGAATCATGAATTGAATCATGAATTATGAATCATAAATTCAATCATGAATTCAATCATGAATTAAATCATGAAACATGAAATGAATCATGAATCATGAATCATGAAATGAATCATGAATCATGAATGATGAATTGAATCATGAATCATGAATTGAATCATGAATCATGAATTGAATCATGAGTCATGAATTGAATCATGAATTGAATCATGAATCATGAATCATGAATCGAATCATGAATCATGAAATAAATCATGAATTGAATCAAGATTCATGAACCATGAATTGAATCATGAAATAAATCATGAATCATGAATTAATTCATAAATCATGAATCATGAATTTAATCATGAATTATAATTCGAATCATGAATCATGAATCATGAATTGAATCATGAATCATGAATCGAATCATGAATCACGAATTGAATCATAAATCATGAATCGAATCATGAATTGAATCGAGAATTCAAACATGAATCATGAATCGAATCATGAATCATGAATTGAATTATGAATCATGAATTAAATCATGAATCATGAATCATAAATCAAGAATTGAATCATGAATTTTGAATCGAATCATGAATCATGAAATAAATCATGAATTGAGTCATGAATTGAATCATGAATCATGAATCGAATCATGAATCATGAAATAAATCATGAATTGAATCAATATTCATGAACCATGAATTGAATCATGAAATAAATCATGAATCATGAATTGAATCATAAATCATGAATCATGAATTTAATCATGAATCATAATTTGAATCATGAATCACAAATTGAATCATGAATCATGAATTGAATCAGGAATTACGAATTGAATCATGCATCATGAATTGAATCATGAATCAGAAATCGAATCATGAATCATGAAATGAATCATGAATCATGAATTGAATCATAAATCCTCAATTGAATCATGAATCGAATCATGAATCATAAAATAAATACTGAATTGAATCATGAATTGAATCATGAATCATGAATCGAATCATGAATCATGAAATAAATCATAAATTGAATCAAGATTCATGAACCATGAATTGAATCATGAAAGAAATCATGAATCATGAATTGAATCATAAATCATGAATCATAAATTTAATCATGAATCATGAATCGAATCATGAATTAAAAATTGAATCATGAATCATGAATCAAATCATAAATCATGAATTGAATCATGAATCATGAATCGAATCATGAATTGAATCATGAATCATAAATCATGAATTGAATCATAAATTATGAATCATGAATTTAATCATGAATCATATATCGAATCATGAATCATGAATCATGAATCAAATCATGAATTGAATCATAATTCATGAATTGAATTATGAATTGAATCAAGAATTGAATCATGCATTGAATCATGAATCATGAATTGAATCATGAATCATGAATCATGAATTGAATCATGAATTGAATCATGAATTATGAATCATAAATTGAATCATGAATTGAATCATGAATTAAATCATGAATCATGAAATGAATCATGAATCATGAATTGACTCATGAATCGTGAATTGAATCATGAATCATGAATCATGAAATGAATCATGAAATGAATCATGAATCATGAATTAAATCATGAATCACAAATTGAATCATGCATCATGAATTGAACCATGAATTATAAATCGAATCATGAATCATGACTCATGAATCATGAATTAAATCATGAATCATAAATTGAATCATAAATCCTGAATTGAATCATGAATCGAATCATGAATCATAAAATAAAAAATGAATTGAATCATGAATTGAATCAAGAATTGAATCATGCAATGAATCATGAATCATGAATTGAATCTTGAATCATGAATCATGAATTGAATCATGAATTGAATCATGAATTATGAATCATAAATTCAATCATGAATTCAATCATGAATTAAATCATGAAACATGAAATGAATCATGAATCATGAATCATGAAATGAATCATGAATCATGAATGATGAATTGAATCATGAATCATGAATTGAATCATGAATCATGAATTGAATCATGAGTCATGAATTGAATCATGAATTGAATCATGAATCATGAATCATGAATCGAATCATGAATCATGAAATAAATCATGAATTGAATCAAGATTCATGAACCATGAATTGAATCATGAAATAAATCATGAATCATGAATTAATTCATAAATCATGAATCATGAATTTAATCATTAATTATAATTCGAATCATGAATCATGAATCATGAATTGAATCATGAATCATGAATCGAATCATGAATCACGAATTGAATCATAAATCATGAATCGAATCATGAATTGAATCATGAATTCAAACATGAATCATGAATCGAATCATGAATCATGAATTGAATTATGAATCATGAATTAAATCATGAATCATGAATCATAAATCAAGAATTGAATCATGAATCTTGAATCGAATCATGAATCATGAAATAAATCATGAATTGAGTCTTGAATTGAATCATGAATCATGAATCGAATCATGAATCATGAAATAAATCATGAATTGAATCAATATTCATGAACCATGAATTGAATCATGAAATAAATCATGAATCATGAATTGAATCATAAATCATGAATCATGAATTTAATCATGAATCATAATTTGAATCATGAATCACAAATTGAATCATGAATCATGAATTGAATCAGGAATTACGAATTGAATCATGCATCATGAATTGAATCATGAATCAGAAATCGAATCATGAATCATGAAATGAATCATGAATCATGAATTGAATCATAAATCCTCAATTGAATCATGAATCGAATCATGAATCATAAAATAAATACTGAATTGAATCATGAATTGAATCATGAATCATGAATCGAATCATGAATCATGAAATAAATCATGAATTGAATCAAGATTCATGAACCATGAATTGAATCATGAAAGAAATCATGAATCATGAATTGAATCATAAATCATGAATCATAAATTTAATCATGAATCATGAATCGAATCATGAATTAAAAATTGAATCATGAATCATGAATCAAATCATAAATCATGAATTGAATCATGAATCATGAATCGAATCATGAATTGAATCATGAATCATAAATCATGAATTGAATCATAAATTATGAATCATGAATTTAATAATGAATCATATATCGAATCATGAATCATGAATCATGAATCAAATCATGAATTGAATCATAATTCATGAATTGAATTATGAATTGAATCAAGAATTGAATCATGCATTGAATCATGAATCATGAATTGAATCATGAATCATGAATTGAATCATGAATCATGAATCATGAATTGAATCATGAATTGAATCATGAATTATGAATCATAAATTGAATCATGAATTGAATCATGAATTAAATCATGAATCATGAAATGAATCATGAATCATGAATTGACTCATGAATCGTGAATTGAATCATGAATCATGAATCATGAAATGAATCATGAAATGAATCATGAATCATGAATTAAATCATGAATCACAAATTGAATCATGCATCATGAATTGAACCATGAATTATAAATCGAATCATGAATCATGACTCATGAATCATGAATTAAATCATGAATCATGAATTGAATCATAAATCCTGAATTGAATCATGAATCGAATCATGAATCATAAAATAAAAAATGAATTGAATCATGAATTGAATCATGAATCATGAATCATGAATCGAATCATGAATCATGAAATAAATCATGATTTGAATCAAGATTCATGAACCATGAATTGAATCATGAAAGAAATCATGAATCATGAATTGAATCATAAATCATGAATCATAAATTTAATCATGAATCATGAATCGAATCATGAATTAAAAATTGAATCATGAATCATGAATCAAATCATGAATCATGAATTGAATCATGAATCATGAATCGAATCATGAATTGAATCATGAATCATAAATCATGAATTGAATCATAAATTATGAATCATGAATTTAATCATGAATCATATATCGAATCATGAATCATGAATCATGAATCAAATCATGAATTGAATCATAATTCAAGAATTGAATTATGAATTGAATCAAGAATTGAATCATGCATTGAATCATGAATCATGAAATGAATCATGAATCATGAATCATGAATTGAATCATGAATTGAATCATGAATTATGAATCATAAATTGAATCATGAATTGAATCATGAATTAAATCATGAATCATGAAATGAATCATGAATCATGAATTGACTCATGAATCGTGAATTGAATCATGAATCATGAATCATGAAATGAATCATGAAATGAATCATGAATCATGAATTAAATCATGAATCACAAATTGAATCATGCATCATGAATTGAACCATGAATTATAAATCGAATCATGAATCAAGAATCATGAATCATGAATTAAATCATGAATCATGAATTGAATCATAAATCATGAATTGAATCATGAATTGAATCATGAATCATGAATCGAATCATAAATCATGAATTGAATCATAAATCATGAATTGAATTATGAATTGAATCAAGAATTGAATCATGCAATGAATCATGAATCATGAATTGAATCTTGAATCATGAATCATGAATTGAATCATGAATTGAATCATGAATTATGAATCATAAATTCAATCATGAATTCAATCATGAATTAAATCATGAAACATGAAATGAATCATGAATCATGAATCATGAAATGAATCATGAATCATGAATGATGAATTGAATCATGAATCATGAATTGAATCATGAATCATGAATTGAATCATGAGTCATGAATTGAATCATGAATTGAATCATGAATCATGAATCATGAATCGAATCATGAATCATGAAATAAATCATGAATTGAATCAAGATTCATGAACCATGAATTGAATCATGAAATAAATCATGAATCATGAATTAATTCATAAATCATGAATCATGAATTTAATCATGAATTATAATTCGAATCATGAATCATGAATCATGAATTGAATCATGAATCATGAATCGAATCATGAATCACGAATTGAATCATAAATCATGAATCGAATCATGAATTGAATCATGAATTCAAACATGAATCATGAATCGAATCATGAATCATGAATTGAATTATGAATCATGAATTAAATCATGAATCATGAATCATAAATCAAGAATTGAATCATGAATCTTGAATCGAATCATGAATCATGAAATAAACCATGAATTGAGTCATGAATTGAATCATGAATCATGAATCGAATCATGAATCATGAAATAAATCATGAATTGAATCAATATTCATGAACCATGAATTGAATCATGAAATAAATCATGAATCATGAATTGAATCATAAATCATGAATCATGAATTTAATCATGAATCATAATTTGAATCATGAATCACAAATTGAATCATGAATCATGAATTGAATCAGGAATTACGAATTGAATCATGCATCATGAATTGAATCATGAATCAGAAATCGAATCATGAATCATGAAATGAATCATGAATCATGAATTGAATCATAAATCCTCAATTGAATCATGAATCGAATCATGAATCATAAAATAAATACTGAATTGAATCATGAATTGAATCATGAATCATGAATCGAATCATGAATCATGAAATAAATCATGAATTGAATCAAGATTCATGAACCATGAATTGAATCATGAAAGAAATCATGAGTCATGAATTGAATCATAAATCATGAATCATAAATTTAATCATGAATCATGAATCGAATCATGAATTAAAAATTGAATCATGAATCATGAATCAAATCATAAATCATGAATTGAATCATGAATCATGAATCGAATCATGAATTGAATCATGAATCATAAATCATGAATTGAATCATAAATTATGAATCATGAATTTAATCATGAATCATATATCGAATCATGAATCATGAATCATGAATCAAATCATGAATTGAATCATAATTCATGAATTGAATTATGAATTGAATCAAGAATTGAATCATGCATTGAATCATGAATCATGAATTGAATCATGAATCATGAATTGAATCATGAATCATGAATCATGAATTGAATCATGAATTGAATCATGAATTATGAATCATAAATTGAATCATGAATTGAATCATGAATTAAATCATGAATCATGAAATGAATCATGAATCATGAATTGACTCATGAATCGTGAATTGAATCATGAATCATGAATCATGAAATGAATCATGAAATGAATCATGAATCATGAATTAAATCATGAATCACAAATTGAATCATGCATCATGAATTGAACCATGAATTATAAATCGAATCATGAATCATGACTCATGAATCATGAATTAAATCATGAATCATGAATTGAATCATAAATCCTGAATTGAATCATGAATCGAATCATGAATCATAAAATAAAAAATGAATTGAATCATGAATTGAATCATGAATCATGAATCATGAATCGAATCATGAATCATGAAATAAATCATGATTTGAATCAAGATTCATGAACCATGAATTGAATCATGAAAGAAATCATGAATCATGAATTGAATCATAAATCATGAATCATAAATTTAATCATGAATCATGAATCGAATCATGAATTAAAAATTGAATCATGAATCATGAATCAAATCATGAATCATGAATTGAATCATGAATCATGAATCGAATCATGAATTGAATCATGAATCATAAATCATGAATTGAATCATAAATTATGAATCATGAATTTAATCATGAATCATATATCGAATCATGAATCATGAATCATGAATCAAATCATGAATTGAATCATAATTCATGAATTGAATTATGAATTGAATCAAGAATTGAATCATGCATTGAATCATGAATCATGAAATGAATCATGAATCATGAATCATGAATTGAATCATGAATTGAATCATGAATTATGAATCATAAATTGAATCATGAATTGAATCATGAATTAAATCATGAATCATGAAATGAATCATGAATCATGAATTGACTCATGAATCGTGAATTGAATCATGAATCATGAATCATGAAATGAATCATGAAATGAATCATGAATCATGAATTAAATCATGAATCACAAATTGAATCATGCATCATGAATTGAACCATGAATTATAAATTGAATCATGAATCAAGAATCATGAATCATGAATTAAATCATGAATCATGAATTGAATCATAAATCATGAATTGAATCATGAATTGAATCATGAATCATGAATCGAATCATGAATCAGGAAATAAATCATGAATTGAATCATAAATCATGAATTGAATCATGAATTGAATCATGAATCATGAATTGAATTATGAATTGAATCAAGAATTGAATCATGCATTGAATCATGAATCATGAATTGAATCATGAATCATGAATTGAATCATGAATTATGAATCATAAATTCAATCATGAATTCAATCATGAATTAAATCATGAATCATGAAATGAATCATGAATCATGAATTCACTCATGAATCATGAATTGAATCATGAATCATGAATCATGAAATGAATCATGAAATGAATCATGAATCATGAATTAAATCATGAATCACAAGTTTAATCATGCATCATGAATTGAATCATGAATTATAAATCGAATCATGAATCATGAATCATGAATCATGAATTAAATCATTAATCATGAATCATAAATTGAATCATAAATCATGAATTGAATCATGAATTGAATCATGAATCATGAATCGAATCATGAATCATGAATTGAATTATGAATCATGAATTAAATCATGAATCATGAATCATAAATCAAGAATTGAATCATGAATCTTGAATCGAATCATGAATCATGAAATAAATCATGAATTGAGTCATGAATTGAATCATGATTCATGAACCATGAATTGAATCATGAAATAAATCATGAATCATGAATTGAATCATAAATCATGAATCATGAATTTAATCATGAATCATAATTTAAATCATGAATCACAAATTGAATCATGAATCATGAATTGAATCAGGAATTACGAATTGAATCATGCATCATGAATTGAATCATGAATCAGAAATCGAATCATGAATCATGAAATGAATCATGAAATGAATCATGAATCATGAATTGAATCATAAATCCTGAATTGAATCATGAATCGAATCATGAATCATAAAATAAATAATGAATTGAATCATGAATTGAATCATGAATCATGAATCGAATCATGAATCATGAAATAAATCATGAATTGAATCAAGATTCATGAACCATGAATTGAATCATGAAAGAAATCATGAATCATGAATTGAATCATAAATCATGAATCATAAATTTAATCATGAATCATGAATCGAATCATGAATTAAAAATTGAATCATGAATCATGAATCAAATCATAAATCATGAATTGAATCATGAATCATGAATCGAATCATGAATTGAATCATGAATCATAAATCATGAATTGAATCATAAATTATGAATCATGAATTTAATCATGAATCATATATCAAATCATGAATCATGAATCATGAATCAAATCATGAATTGAATCATAATTCATGAATTGAATTATGAATTGAATCAAGAATTGAATAATGCATTGAATCATGAATCATGAATTGAATCATGAATCATGAATTGAATCATGAATCATGAATCATGAATTGAATCATGAATTGAATCATGAATTATGAATCATAAATTGAATCATGAATTGAATCATGAATTAAATCATGAATCATGAAATGAATCATGAATCATGAATTGACTCATGAATCGTGAATTGAATCATGAATCATGAATCATGAAATGAATCATGAAATGAATCATGAATCATGAATTAAATCATGAATCACAAATTGAATCATGCATCATGAATTGAACCATGAATTATAAATCGAATCATGAATCATGACTCATGAATCATGAATTAAATCATGAATCATGAATTGAATCATAAATCCTGAATTGAATCATGAATCGAATCATGAATCATAAAATAAAAAATGAATTGAATCATGAATTGAATCATGAATCATGAATCATGAATCGAATCATGAATCATGAAATAAATCATGAATTGAATCAAGATTCATGAACCATGAATTGAATCATGAAAGAAATCATGAATCATGAATTGAATCATAAATCATGAATCATTAATTTAATCATGAATCGAATCATGAATTAAAAATTGAATCATGAATCATGAATCAAATCATGAATCATGAATTGAATCATGAATCATGAATCGAATCATGAATTGAATCATGAATCATAAATCATGAATTGAATCATAAATTATGAATCATGAATTTAATCATGAATCATATATCGAATCATGAATCATGAATCATGAATCAAATCATGAATTGAATCATAATTCATGAATTGAATTATGAATTGAATCAAGAATTGAATCATGCTTAGAATCATGAATCATGAATTGAATCATGAATCATGAATCATGAATTGAATCATGAATTGAATCATGAATTATGAATCATAAATTGAATCATGAATTGAATCATGAATTAAATCATGAATCATGAAATGAATCATGAATCATGAATTGACTCATGAATCGTGAATTGAATCATGAATCATGAATCATGAAATGAATCATGAAATGAATCATGAATTATGAATTAAATCATGAATCACAAATTGAATCATGCATCATGAATTGAACCATGAATTATAAATCGAATCATGAATCATGAATCATGAATCATGAATTAAATCATGAATCATGAATTGAATCATAAATCATGAATTGAATCATGAATTGAATCATGAATCATGAATCGAATCATGAATCAGAAAATAAATCATGAATTGAATCATAAATCATGAATTGAATCATGAATCATGAATTGAATTATGGATTGAATCAAGAATTGAATCATGCATTGAATCATGAATCATGAATTGAATCATGAATCATGAATTGAATCATGAATTATGAATCATAAATTCAATCATGAATTCAATCATGAATTAATCATGAATCATGAAATGAATCATGAATCATGAATTCACTCATGAATCATGAATTGAATCATGAATCATGAATCATGAAATGAATCATGAACCATGAATTAAATCATGAATCACAAGTTGAATCATGCATCATGAATTGAATCATGAATTATAAATCGAATCATGAATCATGAATCATGAATCATGAATTAAATCATTAATCATGAATCATAAATTGAATCATAAATCATGAATTGAATCATGAATTGAATCATGAATCATGAATCGAATCATGAATCATGAATTGAATCATAAATCATGAATCATGAATCGAATCATGAATCATGAAATAAATCATAAATTGAATCAAGATTCATGAACCATAAATGTAATCATGAATTAAATCATGAATCATGAATCATAAATCAAGAATTGAATCATGAATCATGAATCGAATCATGATTTATGAAATAAATCATGAATTGAATCATAAATTGAATCATGAATCATGAATCATGAATCGAATCATGAATCATGAAATAAATCATGAATTGAATCAAGATTCATGAACCATGAATTGAATCATGAAATACATCATGAATCATGAATTGAATCATAAATCATGAATCATGAATTTAATCATGAATTATAATTCGAATCATGAATCATGAATCATGAATCATGAATTGAATCATGAATCATGAATCGAATCATGAATCATGAATTGAATCATAAATCATGAATCGAATCATGAATTGAATCATGAATTCAAACATGAATAATGAATCGAATCATGAATCATGAATTGAATTATGAATCATGAATTAAATCATGAATCATGAATCATAAATCAAGAATTGAATCATGAATCTTGAATCGAATCATGAATCATGAAATAAATCATGAATTGAGTCATGAATTGAATCATGAATCATGAATCAAATCATGAATCATGAAATAAATCATGAATTGAATCAAGATTCATGAACCATGAATTGAATCATGAAATAAATCATGAATCATGAATTGAATCATAAATCATGAATCATGAATTTAATCATGAATCATAATTTGAATCATGAATCACAAATTGAATCATGAATCATGAATTGAATCAGGAATTACGTATTGAATCATGCATCATGAATTGAATCATGAATCAGAAATCGAATCATGAATCATGAAATGAATCATGAAACGAATCAGAAATCGAATCATGAATCATGAAATGAATCATGAATCATGAATTGAATCATAAATCCTGAATTGAATCATGAATCGAATCATGAATCATAAAATAAATAATGAATTGAATCATGAATTGAATCATGAATCATGAATCATGAATCGAATCATGAATCATGAAATAAATCATGAATTGAATCAAGATTCATGAACCATGAATTGAATCATGAAAGAAATCATGAATCATGAATTGAATCATAAATCATGAATCATAAATTTAATCATGAATCATGAATCGAATCATGAATTAAAAATTGAATCATGAATTATGAATCAAATCATGAATCATGAATTGAATCATGAATCATGAATCGAATCATGAATTGAATCATGAATCTTAAATCATGAATTGAATCATAAATTATGAATCATGAATTTAATCATGAATCATATATCGAATCATGAATCATGAATCATGAATCAAATCATGAATTGAATCATAATTCATGAATTGAATTATGAATTGAATCAAGAATTGAATCATGCATTGAATCATGAATCATGAATTGAATCATGAATCAAGAATTGAATTATGAATCATGAATCATGAATTGAATCATGAATTGAATCATGAATTATGAATCATAAATTGAATCATGAATTGAATCATGAATTAAATCATAATTCATGAAATGAATCATGAATCATGAATTGACTCATGAATCGTGAATTGAATCATGAATCACAAATTGAATCATGCATCATGAATTGAACCATGAATTATAAATCGAATCATGAATCATGAATCATGAATCATGAATTAAATCATGAATCATGAATTGAATCATAAATCATGAATTGAATCATGAATTGAATCATGAATCATGAATCGAATCATGAATCATGAAATAAATCATGAATTGAATCATAAATCATGAATTGAATCATGAATTGAATCATGAATCATGAATTGAATTATGAATTGAATCAAGAATTGAATCATGCATTGAATCATGAATCATGAATTGAATCATGAATCATGAATTGAATCATGAATCATGAATTGAATCATGAATTGAATCATGAATTATGAATCATAAATTCAATCATGAATTAAATCATGAATCATGAAATGAATCATGAATCATGAATTCACTCATGAATCATGAATTGAATCATGAATCATGAATCATGAAATGAATCATGAAATGAATCATGAATCATGAATTAAATCATGAATCACAAATTGAATCATGCATCATGAATTGAATCATGAATTATAAATCGAATCATGAATCATGAATCATGAATCATGAATTAAATCATTAATCATGAATCATGAATTGAATCATAAATCATGAATTGAATCATGAATTGAATCATGAATCATGAATCAAATCATGAATCATGAATTAAATCATAAATCATGAATCATGAATCGAATCATGAATCATGAAATAAATCATAAATTGAATCAAGATTCATGAACCATAAATGTAATCATAAATCATGAATCGAATCATGAATCAAGAATTGAATCATGAATCATGAATCGAATCATGAATCATGAATTGAATAATGAATCATGAATCATGAATCGAATCATGAATTGAATCATGAATCATGAATCATGAATTGAATCATAAAACATGAATCATAAATTGAATCATGAATTGAATCATGAATTAAATAATGAATCATGAAATGAATCATGAATCATGAATTGACTCATGAATCATGAATTGAATCATGAATTAAATCATGAATCATGAAATGAATCATGAATCATGAATTGACTCATGAATCATGAATTGAATCATGAATCATGAATCATGAATTAAATCATGAATCACAAATTGAATCATGCATCATGAATTGAATCATGAATCGAATCATGAATCATGAATCATGAATTAAATCATGAATCATGAATTGAATCATAAATCATGAATTGAATCATGAATTGAATCATGAATCATGAATCGAATCATGAATCATGAAATAAATCATGAATTGAATCATAAATCATGAATTGAATCATGAATTGAATCATGAATCATGAATTGAATTATGAATTGAATAAAGAATTGAATCATGCATTGAATCATGAATCATGAATTGAATCATGAATCATGAAATGAATCATGAATCATGAATTGAATCATGAATCATGAATTGAATCAGGAATCACGAATTGAATCATGCATCATGAATTGAATCATGAATCATGAATCGAATCATGAAATAAATAATGAATTGAATCATGAATTGAATCATGAATCATGAATCATGAATCGAATCATGAATCATGAAATAAATCATGAATTAAATCAAGATTCATGAACCATGAATTGAATCATGAAATAAATCATGAATCATGAATTGAATCATAAATCATGAATCATAAATTTAATCATGAATCATGAATTGAATCATGAATTAAAAATTGAATCATGAATCATAAATTTAATCATGAATCATGAATCGAATCATGAATTAAAAATTGAATCATGAATCATGAATCAAATCATGAATCATGAATTGAATCATGAATCATGAATCGAATCATGAATTGAATCATGAATCATGAATCATGAATTGAATCATAAATTATGAATCATGAATTGAATCATGAATCATATATCGAATCATGAATCATGAATCATGAATCGAATCATGAATTGAATCATGAATCATGAATTGAATTATGAATTGAATCAAGAATTAAATCATGCATTGAATCATGAATCATGAATTGAATCATGAATCATGAATTTAATCATGAATCATGAATCATGAATTGAATCATGAATTGAATCATGAATCATGAATCATGAATTAAATCATGAATCATGAATTGAATCATAAATCATGAATTGAATCATGAATTGAATCATGAATCATGAATCGAATCATGAATCATGAATCGAATCATGAATCATGAAATAAATCATGAATTGAATCATAAATCATGAATTGAATCATGAATTGAATCATGAATCATGAATTGAATTATGAATTGAATCAAGAATTGAATCATGCATTGAATCATGAATCATGAATTGAATCATGAATCATGAATTGAATCATGAATCATGAATTGAATCATGAATTGAATCATGAATTATGAATCATAAATTCAATCATGAATTAAATCATGAATCATGAAATGAATCATGAATCATGAATTCACTCATGAATCATGAATTGAATCATGAATCATGAATCATGAAATGAATCATGAAATGAATCATGAATCATGAATTAAATCATGAATCACAAATTGAATCATGCATCATGAATTGAATCATGAATTATAAATCGAATCATGAATCATGAATCATGAATCATGAATTAAATCATTAATCATGAATCATGAATTGAATCATAAATCATGAATTGAATCATGAATTGAATCATGAATCATGTATCGAATCATGAATCATGAATTAAATCATAAATCATGAATCATGAATCGAATCATGAATCATGAAATAAATCATAATTTGAATCAAGATTCATGAACCATAAATGTAATCATGAATCATGAATCGAATCATGAATCATGAATTGAATAATGAATCATGAATCATGAATCGAATCATGAATTGAATCATGAATCATGAATCTTGAATTGAATCATAAAACATGAATCATAAATTGAATCATGAATTGAATCATGAATTAAATAATGAATCATGAAATGAATCATGAATCATGAATTGACTCATGAATCATGAATTGAATCATGAATTAAATCATGAATCATGAAATGAATCATGAAATAAATCATGAATCATGAATTAAATCATGAATCACAAATTGAATCATGCATCATGAATTGAATCATGAATCGAATCATGAATCATGAATCATGAATTAAATCATGAATCATGAATTGAATCATAAATCATGAATTGAATCATGAATTGAATCATGAATCATGAATCGAATCATGAATCATGAAATAAATCATGAATTGAATCATAAATCATGAATTGAATCATGAATTGAATCATGAATCATGAATTGAATTATGAATTGAATAAAGAATTGAATCATGCATTGAATCATGAATCATGAATTGAATCATGAATCATGAAATGAATCATGAATCATGAATTGAATCATGAATCATGAATTGAATCAGGAATCACGAATTGAATCATGCATCATGAATTGAATCATGAATCATAAATCGAATCATGAATCATGAAATGAATCATGAAATGAATCATGAATCATGAATTGAATCATGAATCACGAATTGAATCATGCATCATGAATTGAATCATGAATCATGAATCGAATCATGAATCATGAAATAAATAATGAATTGAATCATGAATTGAATCATGAATCATGAATCATGAATCGAATCATGAATCATGAAATAAATCATGAATTAAATCAAGATTCATGAACCATGAATTGAATCATGAAATAAATCATGAATCATGAATTGAATCATAAATCATGAATCATAAATTTAATCATGAATCATGAATCGAATCATGAATTAAAAATTGAATCATGAATCATAAATTTAATCATGAATCATGAATCGAATCATGAATTAAAAATTGAATCATGAATCATGAATCAAATCATGAATCATGAATTGAATCATGAATCATGAATCGAATCATGAATTGAATCATGAATCATGAATCATGAATTGAATCATAAATTATGAATCATGAATTGAATTATGAATCATATATCGAATCATGAATCATGAATCATGAATCGAATCATGAATTGAATCATGAATCATGAATTGAATTATGAATTGAATCAAGAATTGAATCATGCATTGAATCATGAATCATGAATTGAATCATGAATCATGAATTTAATCATGAATCATGAATTGAATCATGAATTGAATCATGAATTATGAATCATAAATTGAATCATGAATTGAATCATGAATTAAATCATGAATCATGAAATGAATCATGAATCATGAATCATGAAATGAATCATGAATCATGAATTAAATCATGAATCAGAAATTGAATCATGCATCATGAATTGAATCATGAATCGAATCATGAATCATGAATCATGAATTAAATCATGAATCATGAATTGAATCATAAATCATGAATTGAATCATGAATTGAATCATGAATCATGAATCGAATCATGAATCATGAAATAAATCATGAATTGAATCATAAATCATGAATTGAATCATGAATTGAATCATGAATCATGAATTGAATTATGAATTGAATCAAGAATTGAATCATGCATTGAATCATGAATCATGAATTGAATCATGAATCATGAATTGAATCATGAATCATGAATCACAAATTGAATCATGAATTGAATCATGAATTATGAATCATAAATTGAATCATGAATTGAATCATGAATTAAATCATGAATCATTAAATGAATCATGAATCATGAATAGACTCATGAATCATGAATTGAATCATGAATCATGAATCATGAAATGAATCATGAATCATGAATTGAATCATGAATCATGAATCGAATCATGAATCATGAAATAAATCATGAATTGAATCATAAATCATGAATTGAATCATGAATTGAATCATGAATCATGAATTGAATTATGAATTGAATCAAGAATTGAATCATGCATTGAATCATGAATCATGAATTGAATCATGAATCATGAATTGAATCATGAATCATGAATCATGAATTGAATCATGAATTGAATCATGAATTATGAATCATAAATTCAATCATGAATTCAATCATGAATTAAATCATGAATCATGAAATGCATCATGAATCATGAATTCAGTCATGAATCATGAATTGAATCATGAATCATGAATCATGAAATGAATCATGAATCATGAATTAAATCATGAATCACAAATTGAATCATGCATCATGAATTGAATCATGAATTATAAATCGAATCATGAATCATGAATTAAATCATTAATCATGAATCATGAATTGAATCATAAATCATGAATTGAATCATGAATTGAATCATGAATCATGAATCGAATCATGAATCATGAATTGAATCATAAATCATGAATCATGAATCGAATCATGAATCATGAAATAAATCATAAATTGAATCAAGATTCATGAACCATAAATGTAATCATGAATCATGAATCGAATCATGAATTAAGAATTGAATCATGAATCATGAATCGAATCATGAATTGAATCATGAATTATGAATCATGAATTGAATCATAAAACATGAATCATGAATTTAATCATAATTCATATATCGAATTATGAATCATGAATCGAATCATGAATTTAATCATAAATCATGAATCATGAATCGAATCATGAATTGAATCATGAATCATGAATCATGAATTGAATTATGAATCATGAATCGAATCATGAATCATGTATTGAATCATGAATTGAATCATGAATCATGAATGATGAATTGAATCATGAATCATGAATTGAATCATGAATCATGAATTGAATCATGAGTCATGAATTGAATCATGAGTCATGAATGATGAATTGAATCATGAATCATGAATCGACTCATGAATTGAATCATGAATGATGAATTGAATCATGAATCATGATTTGAATCATGAATCATGAATCATAAAATGAATCATGAATCATGAATTGAATCATAAATCATGAATTGAATCAAGATTTATGAACCATGAATTGAATCATGAAATAAATCATGAATCATGAATTGAATCATAAATCATGAATCATGAATTTAATCATGAATTATAATTCGAATCATGAATCATGAATCATGAATTGAATCATGAATCATGAATCGAATCATGAATCATGAATTGAATCATAAATCATGAATCGAATCATGAATTGAATCATGAATTCAAACATGAATCATGAATCGAATCATGAATCATGAATTGAATTATGAATCATGAATTAAATCATGAATCATGAATCATAAATCAAGAATCGAATCATGAATCATGAAATAAATCATGAATCATGAATTGAATCATAAATCATGAATCATGAATTTAATCATGAATCATAATTTGAATCATGAATCACAAATTGAATCACGAATCATGAATTGAATCAGGAATTACGAATTGAATTATGCATCATGAATTGAATCATGAATCAGAAATCGAATCATGAATCATGAAATGAATCATGAAATGAATCATGAATCATGAATTGAATCATAAATCCTGAACTGAATCATGAATCGAATCATGAATCATAAAATAAATAATGAATTGAATCATGAATTGAATCATGAATCATGAATCATGAATCTTGAATCGAATCATGAATCATGAAATAAATCATGAATTGAGTCATGAATTGAATCATGAATCATGAATCGAATCATGAATCATGAAATAAATCATGAATTGAATCAAGATTCATGAACCATGAATTGAATCATGAAAGAAATCATGAATCATGAATTGAATCATAAATCATGAATCATAAATTTAATCATGAATCATGAATCGAATCATGAATTAAAAATTGAATCATGAATCATGAATCAAATCATGAATCATGAATTGAATCATGAATCATGAATCGAATCATGAATTGAATCATGAATCATAAATCATGAATTGAATCATAAATTATGAATCATGAATTTAATCATGAATTATATATCGAATCATGAATCATGAATCATGAATCGAATCATGAATTGAATCATAATTCATGAATTGAATTATGAATTGAATCAAGAATTGAATCATGCATTGAATCATGAATCATGAATTGAATCATGAATCATGAATTGAATCATGAATCATGAATCATGAATTGAATCATGAATTGAATCATGAATTATGAATCATAAATTGAATCATGAATTGAATCATGAATTAAATCATGAATTGAATTATGAATTGAATCAAGAATTGAATCATGCATTGAATCATGAATCATGAATTGAATCATGAATCATGAATTGAATCATGAATCATGAATCATGAATTGAATCATGAATTGAATCATGAATTATGAATCATAAATTGAATCATGAATTGAATCATGAATTAAATCATGAATCATGAAATGAATCATGAATCATGAATTGACTCATGAATCGTGAATTGAATCATGAATCATCAATCATGAAATGAATCATGAAATGAATCATGAATCATGAATTAAATCATGAATCACAAATTGAATCATGCATCATGAATTGAACCATGAATTATAAATCGAATCATGAATCATGAATCATGAATCATGAATTAAATCATGAATCATGAATTGAATCATAAATCATGAATTGAATCATTAATTGAATCATGAATCATGAATCGAATCATGAATCATGAAATAAATCATGAATTGAATCATAAATCATGAATTGAATCATGAATTGAATCATGAATCATGAATTGAATTATGAATTGAATCAAGAATTGAATCATGCATTGAATCATGAATCATGAATTGAATCATGAATCATGAATTGAATCATGAATCATGAATCATGAATTGAATCATGAATTGAATCTTTAATTATGAATCATAAATTCAATCATGAATTCATTCATGAATTAAATCATGAATCATGAAATGAATCATGAATCATGAATTCACTCATGAATCATGAATTGAATCATGAATCATGAATTGAATCATGAATCATGAATCATGAAATGAATCATGAAATGAATCATGAATCATGAATTAAATCATGAATCACAAATTGAATCATGCATCATGAATTGAATCATGAATTATAAATCGAATCATGAATCATGAATCATGAATCATGAATTAAATCATTAATCATGAATCATGAATTGAATCATAAATCATGAATTGAATCATGAATTGAATCATAAATCATGAATCGAATCATGAATCATGAATTGAATCATAAATCATGAACCATAAATGTAATCATGAATCATGAATCGAATCATGAATCAAGAATTGAATCATGAATCATGAATCAAATCATGAATCATGAATTGAATAATGAATCATGAATCATGAATCGAATCATGAATTGAATCATGAATCATGAATTGAATCATAAAACATGAATCATAAATTGAATCATGAATTGAATCATGAATTAAATAATGAATCATGAAATGAATCATGAATCATGAATTGACTCATGAATCATGAATTGAATCATGAATTAAATCATGAATCATGAAATGAATCATGAATCATGAATTGACTCATGAATCATGAATTGAATCATGAATCATGAATTGAATCATGAATCATGAATCATGAATCATGAATCATGAAATGAATCATGAATCATGAATTAAATCATGAATCACAAATTGAATCATGCATCATGAATTGAATCATGAATCGAATCATGAATCATGAATCATGAATTAAATCATGAATCATGAATTGAATCATAAATCATGAATTGAATCATGAATTGAAACATGAATCATGAATCGAATCATGAATCATGAAATAAATCATGAATTGAATCATAAATCATGAATTCAATCATGAATTGAATCATGAATCATGAATTGAATTATGAATTGAATCAAGAATTGAATCATGAATTGAATCATGAATCATGAATTGAATCATGAATCATGAAATGAATCATGAATCATGAATTGAATCATGAATCATGAATTGAATCAGGAATCACGAATTGAATCATGCATCATGAATTGAATCATGAATCATAAATCAAATCATGTATCATGAAATGAATCATGAAATGAATCATGAATCATGAATTGAATCATGAATCACGAATTGAATCATGCATCATGAATTGAATCATGAATCATGAATCGAATCATGAATCATGAAATAAATAATGAATTGAATCATGAATTGAATCATGAATCATGAAACATGAATCGAATCATGAATCATGAAATAAATCATGAATCATGAATTGAATCATAAATCATGAATCATAAATTTATTCATGAATCATGAATCGAATCATGAATTAAAAATTGAATCATGAATCAAATCATGAATCATGAATTTAATCATGAATCATGAATCGAATCATGAATTGAATCATGAATCTTGAATCATGAATTGAATCATAAATTATGAATCATGAATTGAATCATGAATCATATATCGAATCATGAATCATGAATCATGAATCGAATCATGAATTGAATCATGAATCATGAATTGAATTATGAATTGAATCAAGAATTGAATCATGCATTGAATCATGAATCATGAATTGAATCATGAATCATGAATTTAATCATGAATCATGAATTGAATCATGAATTATGAATCATAAATTGAATCATGAATCGAATCATGAATTGAATCATGAATCATGAATTTAATAATGAATCATGAATTGAATCATGAATCTTGAATTGAATTATGAGTCATGAATCATGAATTGAATCATGAATCATGAATTAAATCATGAATTGAATCATGAATCATGAATTGAATCATTAATCATGAATTGAAGTATGAATTATGAATCATGAATAGAATCATGAATCATGAATTGAATCATGAATAATGATTCTTGAATTGAATCATGAATCATAAATCATGAATTGAATCATGAATCATGAATTGAATTATGAATCATAAAATGAATCATGAAATGAATCATGAATCATGAATTGAATCATAAATCATAAATTGAATCATGAATCATGAATCGAATCATGAATCATGAATTGAATCATGAATTGAATCATGAATCATGAATTGAATCATGAACCATGTAATGAATCATGAATTGAATCATGAATCATGAATTGAATTATGAATTGAATCAAGAATTGAATCATGCATTGAATCATGAATCATGAATTAAATCATGAATCATGAATTGAATCATGAATCATTAATTGAATCTTGAACCATGAATCATGAATTGAATCATGAATTGAATCATGAATTATAAATCATAAATTGAATCATGAATTTAATCATGAATTAAATCATGAATCATGAAATAAATCATGAATCATGAATTGACTCATGAATCATGAATTGAATCATGAATCATGAATCATGAAATGAATCATGAAATGAATCATGAATCATGAATTTCAATCATGAATCACAAATTGAATCATGCATCACGAATTGAATCATGAATTATAAATCGAATCATGAATCATGAATCATGAATTAAATCATGAATCATGAATCATGAATTGAATCATAAATCCTGAATTGAATCATGAATTGAATCATGAAATAAATCATGAATCATGAATTTAATCATGAATCATAATTCAAATCATGAATCATGAATCAAGAATTCAATCATGAATCATGAATCGAATCATGAATTTATGAATTGACTCATGAATCATGAATCGAATCATGAATTGAATCATGAATCATGAAATGAATCATGAATCATGAAATGTATCATGAATTGAATCATGAATTCAAACATGAATCATGAATCGAATCATGAATCATGAATTGAATTATGAATTGAATCATGAAATGAATCATGAATTGAATCATGAATTTTGAATTCAATCATGAATCATGAAATGAATCATGAAATGAATCATGAATCATGAATTGAATCATGAATCATGAATTGAATCATGAATCATAAATCGAATCATGAATCATGAATTGAATCATGAATCATGAATCATGATTTATGAATTGAATCATGAATCATGAATTGAATCATGAATCATGAATCGAATCATGAATCATGAATCATGAATTGAATCATGAATCATGAATCATGAATTGAATCATGAATTGAATCATGAATTATAAATCATAAGTTGAATCATGAATTGAATCATGAATTGAATCATGAATCATGAAATGAATCAAGAATCATGAATTGAATCATGAATCATGAATTGAATCATGAATCATGAATCTTGAATTGAATCATGAATCATAAATTGAATCATGAATTGAATCATGAATTGAATCATGATCATGAAAGGAATCATGAATCATGAATTGAATAGTGAAACATGAATTGAATCAGGAATCATGAATCATAAATTGAATCATGAATTGAATCATGAATCATGCATTGAATGATGAATTATGAATCATGAATCACATCATGAATTATGAATTGAATCATGAATCATGAATTGAATCATGAATCATGAATCATGAATTGAATCATGAATTGAATCATGAATTATAAATCATAAGTTGAATCATGAATTGAATCATTAATTGAATCGTGAATCATGAATCATGAAATGAATCATGAATCATGCATTGAATGATGAATTATGAATCATGAATCACATCATGAATCATGAATTGAATCATGAATCATGAATTGAATCATGAATCATTAATCATGAATTGAATCATGAATCATGAATCATGAATTGAATCATGAATTGAATCATGAATTATAAATCATAAGTTAATTCATGAATTGAATCATTAATTGAATCATGAATCATGAATCATGAAATGAATCATGAATCGAATCATGAATTTTGAATTGAATCATGAATCATGAAATGAATCATGAAATGAATCATGAATTGAATCATGAATCATGAATTGAATCATGAATCATAAATCGAATCATGAATCATGAATGGAATCATGAATCATGAATCATGAATCGAATCATGAATCATGAATTGAATCATGAATCATGAAATGAATCATGAATTGAATCATGAATTCAAACATGAATCATGAATCGAATCATGAATAATGAATTGAATTATGAATTGAATCAAGAATTGAATAAATAATTGAAACATAAATCATGAATCGAATCATGATTCATGAATTGAATCATGAATCATGAATTGAATCATGAATCATGAATCATGAATTGAATCATGAATTGAATCATGAATTATAAATCATAAGTTGAATCATGAATTGAATCATGAATTGAATCATGAATCATGAAATGAATCATGAATCATGAATTGAATCATGAATCATGAATTGAATCATGAACCATGAATCTTGAATTGAATCATGAATCATAAATTGAATCATGAATTGAATCATGAATTGAATCATGAATCATGAAAGGAATCATGAATCATGAATTGAATCATGAATCATGAATTGAATCAGGAATCATGAATCATAAATTGAATCATGAATTGAATCATGAATCATGAATTGAATGATGAATGATGAATTATGAATTGAATCATGAATCATGAATTGAATCAGGAATCATGAATTGAATCATGAATCATGAATCATGAATTGAATCATGAATTGAATCATGAATTATAAATCATAAGTTGAATCATGAAATGAATCATGAATTGAATCATGAATTTTGAATTCAATCATGAATCATGAAATGAATCATGAAATTAATCATGAATCATGAATAAATCATGAATCATGAATTGAATCATGAATCATAAATCGAATCATGAATCATGAATTGAATCATGAATCATGAATCATGAATCGAATCATGAATCATGAATTGAATCATGAATCATGAATCACGAATCATGAATTGAATCATGAATCATGAATTGAATCATGAATCATGAATCGAATCATGAATCATGAATCATGAATTGTATCATGAATCATAAATTGAATCATGAATTGAATCATGAATTATGAATCATAAATTGAATCATGAATTGAATCATAAATTGAATCATGAATCATGAAATGAATCATGAATCATGTATTGAATCATGAATCATGAATTGAATCAGGAATCATGAATCATGAAATGAATCATGAATCATGAATTGAATCATGAATCACGAATTGAATCATGCATCATGAATTGAATCATGAATTATAACTCGAATCATGAATTATGTAATAAATCATGAATTGAATCATGAATTGAATCTTGAATTGAATCATGAATCATGAAATAAATCATGAATTGAATAAAGATTCATGAACCATGAATTGAATCATAAATCATGAATCATGAATTTAATCATGAATCATAATTTGAATCATGAATCATGATTCAAGAATTGAATCATGAATCATAAATTGAATCATGAATCATGAATTGAATCATGAATCATGAATCGAATCATGAATCATGAATTGAATCATGAATAATGAATTAAATCATAAATCATAAATCAAGAATTGAATCATGAATCATAATTCGAATCATGAATCATGAAATAAATCATGAATTGAATCATGAATTTAATCATGAATCATGAATCATGAATCGAATCATGAATCATGAAATAAATCATGAATTGAATCAAGATTCATGAACCATGAATTGAATCATGAAATAAATCATGAATCATGAATTGAATCATAAATCATGAATCATGAATTTAATCATGAATCATAATTCGAATCATGAATCATGAATCATGAATTGAATCATGAATCATGAATCGAATCATAAATAATGAATTGAATCATAAATCATGAATTGAATTATGAATTGAATCAAGAATTGAATCATGCAATGAATCATGAATCATGAATTGAATCTTGAATCATCAATCATGAATTGAATCATGAATTGAATCATGAATTATGAATCATAAATTCAATCATGAATTCGATCATGAATTAAATCATGAATCATGAAATGAATCATGAATCATGAATTGACTCATGAATCATGAATTGACTCATGAATCATGAAATGAATCATGAATCATGAATTAAATCATGAATCACAAATTGAATCATGCATCATGAATTGAATCATGAACTATAAATCGAATCATGAATCATGAATCATGAATTTAATCATTAATCATGAATCATGAATTGAATCATAAATCATGAATTGAATCATGAATTGAATCATGAATCATGAATCGAATCATGAATCATGAATTCAATCATAAATCATGAATCATGAATTGAAGCATGAATCATGAATTGAATCATGAATCATGAATCATGAATTGAATTATGAATCATGAATCATGAATTGAATCATAAATCACAAATCATGAATTGAATCATGAATCATAAAATTAATCATGAATCATGAATGGAATCATGAATCATAAATCATGAATTGAATTATAAATCTCGAAATGAATCATGAATCAAATCATGAATCATGAATCAAGATATGAATCATGAACCTTAACCCTAACCATAAACCCTAACCTTAACCCTAACATTAACCCCTAACCCTAACCCTAACCCCCTAACCCTAACCTCTAACCCTAACCCTAACCCTAACCCCTAACCCTAACCCTAACCCTAACCCTAACCACTAACCCTAACCCTAACCCTAACCCCTAACCCTAACCCTAACCCTAACCCTAAATCTTACCCCTAACCCTTAACCTAACACTAACCCCAAACCCCCTAACCCTAACCCTAACCCTAACCCCTAACCCTAACCCTAACCCTAACCCCTAACCCTAACCCTAACCTCTAACC